>NC_086320.1:13837225-14002225 GCF_036172605.1 Pelobates fuscus
TTTTGTTTTGAATATTTTTATTGTTTCACATAGAAATGCATATTGCGAACTGGTTTGAAAAAGGCAAGCGGTTGCCCACGCAGGGGCTTAAGCAGTAGTTTATACCAAACATTAAGGTGAACAGTCGTCTTCGTAGAGGCTTAATTGTTAGCGTATAAGAATAAATGCAGATTATCGCCTGTGCAGAGGCGTATCGATCAAAACATATGCTTAAACACATACTAAACTTTGTAAGGATACACTTGTAGGCATTACAACATGAGCTGTATAGACTGAGCTAATGCGCTATTTGTTTTGATTTAATTAACAGCATTTTATGAACACAGAATTGTACTGCTAACTTAAACCTGTATGGACTTAGGGCGTTGATGTGAAGAGGAGCAGTTAATGTAAATTAAGCTGTAGTATATGCTTCCCCAAATCTGCACAGTATCCGTCCATGAATCATGCTGACTGAGCAGTATTCCGTTGTGAAACGGTAGCCGTCGGATTAGATCATACACTGCCTGACCTGCTCATGGCTATGTGGCTAGGCGACATGGTAATATGCTAATTTATAAGGTCTGTAGCTAGGTTTTAAGTTAAATCTGTGAGGTCACGTACTCATTTATTAGCAATACCTCGCTGCATTATAATCGGAGTGAGGCCCGGGAGGTAACGTAAGCTTAGGTATGAATAGGCACTTTAAGCGTCTACTCAGAGTGTCTGGGAATTAATGTAAAATACAGAACGCACACATTTCCAGGCTGAGGAGCAGCCATGTATATAACCTTTGTATAAAGCAGCCATCCGGCTATTAGGTAAGCAAGAAAGAGATATACTCCTTCTACTATAAGCTCATAAGTTGGCTGATATCTATCTACCAGGTCGGCTTAGTTAGAGGCTGGCAGGTAGAAACCTGCAATAATGCCATAACCACAAGTTAAGGTATTTGTTACGTGATCCAAGTATGTCAATAATAAAAAGGGTGTGTCCCTTCTCTGGAGGTGGTTGATCAGCTCTGCTGTGGGGGGGATCCCTCATCCCTTGCTTCTCGGGTGGTCTCTTGTGCTTGAACTGGTTGCTCACAGCTTGGGCCCCCCAGCGTCCCTCAGTTCCACCCTAGGCTTGCCCCCGCTGTGCACCAGAGAGTCTTTCAGCATTGTGGGCACTCAGGGTCGGGAGCAGTCTGGCAGCCTCCCACCCCTGAAAAGTCTGCGGGCCCCCCGTCCCCTGCACCTCCCCAACTCCTGCTAACCTCTGTTGGTGCTCCAGTCTTTTGACGCCTCACCCTTCTCCGGCCACATGCTCGTCTCCTCCCCAGCCACCGGTCCGCCAAGGGTCAGCACACCCCGGTGCCGCAGGGCTCGCAGAGTTGGGGGCGACAGCCCCTGGACCACCACCAAATCCTGGGGCCCAGACCGGCTCCTCGCCAGGCAGGTCTCCGCCTCGAGTGGTCCCTCCATGGGATCTGGTATCTTGAGGGTCTAGGTGGCCGCCATCCGCCAACTTGGTTCCTCGTTGAGCGGGGGGGAGCGGGACCGGGCCAGCGTCCATCTCTCTCCCTCCTTTGCCTCACAAGCTCCGCTGCCTCCACATATGTGTAGGCCCTGTGTCGGTCATTCAGGCTTCACGGTTGCAGCGTGTGTAGCGACTGCTTGTACCTCGCTTGGGCTCTTCTCTTATGCTGCCCCGGCTCCCGGTGCTCGTAAAAGGTAATATTTCCTATTTTTTGGGCTTTTTGGGCTTTTTTACAGCTTTTATGCCGTTTAAGATCGGAGCTAGCGTGGATGGCTGCCGCTCTGCTCGGCGGCCCGGCCCCGCCCCCATTTTTACTATTTTGGTCACATCTGGTTTCTTGAATTTTTTGCTTTTACTGACAAGCCTAATGCAATTCTCTCTTGCCTTCAGCAGTGCAACTTTCAAATAATCCCATTTCTCTTGTACTCCATTTAAATTGTTCCAGTCTGATAATGACTCCTTTACACATATTCTAATTTTAGAAAAGTCTGTTTTTTTAAAGTCTAAAATTTTAGTTTTTGTGTGGTGTGATTCAGTCACTGTTCTTATATAAATCCACACTGACTGATGATCACTGGATCCTAAACTTTCACCTACAGTGATATCTGATACCAAATCTCCCTTTGTGAACACTAAATCTAGTATGGCCTCTTTACGAGTTGGCTCCTCAACGACTTGTTTTTTAGACAATCCCAGTAGGGAGTTTAGAATATGTGTGCTCCTGGCACAAGCAGCTATTTTGGTTTTCCAATTCACATCAGAAAGATTAAAGTCACCCATGATGGTAACTTCCCCCTTCATCGTCATTTTAGCTATTTCCTCAACTAGTAGATTATCTAACTCTTCTATTTGTCCTTGGGCCTAAAAATCACACCTACACAAGTAACTGTGTGATTACCAAATTTTAACATAACCCAAACGGACTCTATGTCCGCCTCACTAACTTTTATTAGGCTAGATTGTATGCTATAAGCTATAAGCTGTAGTATATGCTTCCCCAAATCTGCACAGTATCCGTCCATGAATCATGCTGACTGAGCAGTATTCCGTTGTGAAACGGTAGCCGTCGGATTAGATCATACACTGCCTGACCTGCTCATGGCTATGTGGCTAGGCGACATGGTAATATGCTAATTTATAAGGTCTGTAGCTAGGTTTTAAGTTAAATCTGTGAGGTCACGTACTCATTTATTAGCAATACCTCGCTGCATTATAATCGGAGTGAGGCCCGGGAGGTAACGTAAGCTTAGGTATGAATAGGCACTTTAAGCGTCTACTCAGAGTGTCTGGGAATTAATGTAAAATACAGAACGCACACATTTCCAGGCTGAGGAGCAGCCATGTATATAACCTTTGTATAAAGCAGCCATCCGGCTATTAGGTAAGCAAGAAAGAGATATACTCCTTCTACTATAAGCTCATAAGTTGGCTGATATCTATCTACCAGGTCGGCTTAGTTAGAGGCTGGCAGGTAGAAACCTGCAATAATGCCATAACCACAAGTTAAGGTATTTGTTACGTGATCCAAGTATGTCAATAATAAAAAGGGTGTGTCCCTTCTCTGGAGGTGGTTGATCAGCTCTGCTGTGGGGGGGATCCCTCATCCCTTGCTTCTCGGGTGGTCTCTGGTGCTTGAACTGGTTGCTCACAGCTTGGGCCCCCCAGCGTCCCTCAGTTCCACCCTAGGCTTGCCCCCGCTGTGCACCAGAGAGTCTTTCAGCATTGTGGGCACTCAGGGTCGGGAGCAGTCTGGCAGCCTCCCACCCCTGAAAAGTCTGCGGGCCCCCCGTCCCCTGCACCTCCCCAACTCCTGCTAACCTCTGTTGGTGCTCCAGTCTTTTGACGCCTCACCCTTCTCCGGCCACATGCTCGTCTCCTCCCCAGCCACCGGTCCGCCAAGGGTCAGCACACCCCGGTGCCGCAGGGCTCGCAGAGTTGGGGGCGACAGCCCCTGGACCACCACCAAATCCTGGGGCCCAGACCGGCTCCTCGCCAGGCAGGTCTCCGCCTCGAGTGGTCCCTCCATGGGATCTGGTATCTTGAGGGTCTAGGTGGCCGCCATCCGCCAACTTGGTTCCTCGTTGAGCGGGGGGGAGCGGGACCGGGCCGGCGTCCATCTCTCTCCCTCCTTTGCCTCACAAGCTCCGCTGCCTCCACATATGTGTAGGCCCTGTGTCGGTCATTCAGGCTTCACGGTTGCAGCGTGTGTAGCGACTGCTTGTACCTCGCTTGGGCTCTTCTCTTATGCTGCCCCGGCTCCCGGTGCTCGTAAAAGGTAATATTTCCTATTTTTTGGGCTTTTTGGGCTTTTTTACAGCTTTTATGCCGTTTAAGATCGGAGCTAGCGTGGATGGCTGCCGCTCTGCTCGGCGGCCCGGCCCCGCCCCCATTTTTACTATTTTGGTCACATCTGGTTTCTTGAATTTTTTGCTTTTACTGACAAGCCTAATGCAATTCTCTCTTGCCTTCAGCAGTGCAACTTTCAAATAATCCCATTTCTCTTGTACTCCATTTAAATTGTTCCAGTCTGATAATGACTCCTTTACACATATTCTAATTTTAGAAAAGTCTGTTTTTTTAAAGTCTAAAATTTTAGTTTTTGTGTGGTGTGATTCAGTCACTGTTCTTATATAAATCCACACTGACTGATGATCACTGGATCCTAAACTTTCACCTACAGTGATATCTGATACCAAATCTCCCTTTGTGAACACTAAATCTAGTATGGCCTCTTTACGAGTTGGCTCCTCAACGACTTGTTTTTTAGACAATCCCAGTAGGGAGTTTAGAATATGTGTGCTCCTGGCACAAGCAGCTATTTTGGTTTTCCAATTCACATCAGAAAGATTAAAGTCACCCATGATGGTAACTTCCCCCTTCATCGTCATTTTAGCTATTTCCTCAACTAGTAGATTATCTAACTCTTCTATTTGTCCTTGGGCCTAAAAATCACACCTACACAAGTAACTGTGTGATTACCAAATTTTAACATAACCCAAACGGACTCTATGTCCGCCTCACTAACTTTTATTAGGCTAGATTGTATGCTATAAGCTATAAGCTGTAGTATATGCTTCCCCAAATCTGCACAGTATCCGTCCATGAATCATGCTGACTGAGCAGTATTCCGTTGTGAAACGGTAGCCGTCGGATTAGATCATACACTGCCTGACCTGCTCATGGCTATGTGGCTAGGCGACATGGTAATATGCTAATTTATAAGGTCTGTAGCTAGGTTTTAAGTTAAATCTGTGAGGTCACGTACTCATTTATTAGCAATACCTCGCTGCATTATAATCGGAGTGAGGCCCGGGAGGTAACGTAAGCTTAGGTATGAATAGGCACTTTAAGCGTCTACTCAGAGTGTCTGGGAATTAATGTAAAATACAGAACGCACACATTTCCAGGCTGAGGAGCAGCCATGTATATAACCTTTGTATAAAGCAGCCATCCGGCTATTAGGTAAGCAAGAAAGAGATATACTCCTTCTACTATAAGCTCATAAGTTGGCTGATATCTATCTACCAGGTCGGCTTAGTTAGAGGCTGGCAGGTAGAAACCTGCAATAATGCCATAACCACAAGTTAAGGTATTTGTTACGTGATCCAAGTATGTCAATAATAAAAAGGGTGTGTCCCTTCTCTGGAGGTGGTTGATCAGCTCTGCTGTGGGGGGGATCCCTCATCCCTTGCTTCTCGGGTGGTCTCTGGTGCTTGAACTGGTTGCTCACAGCTTGGGCCCCCCAGCGTCCCTCAGTTCCACCCTAGGCTTGCCCCCGCTGTGCACCAGAGAGTCTTTCAGCATTGTGGGCACTCAGGGTCGGGAGCAGTCTGGCAGCCTCCCACCCCTGAAAAGTCTGCGGGCCCCCCGTCCCCTGCACCTCCCCAACTCCTGCTAACCTCTGTTGGTGCTCCAGTCTTTTGACGCCTCACCCTTCTCCGGCCACATGCTCGTCTCCTCCCCAGCCACCGGTCCGCCAAGGGTCAGCACACCCCGGTGCCGCAGGGCTCGCAGAGTTGGGGGCGACAGCCCCTGGACCACCACCAAATCCTGGGGCCCAGACCGGCTCCTCGCCAGGCAGGTCTCCGCCTCGAGTGGTCCCTCCATGGGATCTGGTATCTTGAGGGTCTAGGTGGCCGCCATCCGCCAACTTGGTTCCTCGTTGAGCGGGGGGGAGCGGGACCGGGCCGGCGTCCATCTCTCTCCCTCCTTTGCCTCACAAGCTCCGCTGCCTCCACATATGTGTAGGCCCTGTGTCGGTCATTCAGGCTTCACGGTTGCAGCGTGTGTAGCGACTGCTTGTACCTCGCTTGGGCTCTTCTCTTATGCTGCCCCGGCTCCCGGTGCTCGTAAAAGGTAATATTTCCTATTTTTTGGGCTTTTTGGGCTTTTTTACAGCTTTTATGCCGTTTAAGATCGGAGCTAGCGTGGATGGCTGCCGCTCTGCTCGGCGGCCCGGCCCCGCCCCCATTTTTACTATTTTGGTCACATCTGGTTTCTTGAATTTTTTGCTTTTACTGACAAGCCTAATGCAATTCTCTCTTGCCTTCAGCAGTGCAACTTTCAAATAATCCCATTTCTCTTGTACTCCATTTAAATTGTTCCAGTCTGATAATGACTCCTTTACACATATTCTAATTTTAGAAAAGTCTGTTTTTTTAAAGTCTAAAATTTTAGTTTTTGTGTGGTGTGATTCAGTCACTGTTCTTATATAAATCCACACTGACTGATGATCACTGGATCCTAAACTTTCACCTACAGTGATATCTGATACCAAATCTCCCTTTGTGAACACTAAATCTAGTATGGCCTCTTTACGAGTTGGCTCCTCAACGACTTGTTTTTTAGACAATCCCAGTAGGGAGTTTAGAATATGTGTGCTCCTGGCACAAGCAGCTATTTTGGTTTTCCAATTCACATCAGAAAGATTAAAGTCACCCATGATGGTAACTTCCCCCTTCATCGTCATTTTAGCTATTTCCTCAACTAGTAGATTATCTAACTCTTCTATTTGTCCTTGGGCCTAAAAATCACACCTACACAAGTAACTGTGTGATTACCAAATTTTAACATAACCCAAACGGACTCTATGTCCGCCTCACTAACTTTTATTAGGCTAGATTGTATGCTATAAGCTATAAGCTGTAGTATATGCTTCCCCAAATCTGCACAGTATCCGTCCATGAATCATGCTGACTGAGCAGTATTCCGTTGTGAAACGGTAGCCGTCGGATTAGATCATACACTGCCTGACCTGCTCATGGCTATGTGGCTAGGCGACATGGTAATATGCTAATTTATAAGGTCTGTAGCTAGGTTTTAAGTTAAATCTGTGAGGTCACGTACTCATTTATTAGCAATACCTCGCTGCATTATAATCGGAGTGAGGCCCGGGAGGTAACGTAAGCTTAGGTATGAATAGGCACTTTAAGCGTCTACTCAGAGTGTCTGGGAATTAATGTAAAATACAGAACGCACACATTTCCAGGCTGAGGAGCAGCCATGTATATAACCTTTGTATAAAGCAGCCATCCGGCTATTAGGTAAGCAAGAAAGAGATATACTCCTTCTACTATAAGCTCATAAGTTGGCTGATATCTATCTACCAGGTCGGCTTAGTTAGAGGCTGGCAGGTAGAAACCTGCAATAATGCCATAACCACAAGTTAAGGTATTTGTTACGTGATCCAAGTATGTCAATAATAAAAAGGGTGTGTCCCTTCTCTGGAGGTGGTTGATCAGCTCTGCTGTGGGGGGGATCCCTCATCCCTTGCTTCTCGGGTGGTCTCTTGTGCTTGAACTGGTTGCTCACAGCTTGGGCCCCCCAGCGTCCCACATATAGCAGACCCCCTCAGTTCCACCCTAGGCTTGCCCCCGCTGTGCACCAGAGAGTCTTTCAGCATTGTGGGCACTCAGGGTCGGGAGCAGTCTGGCAGCCTCCCACCCCTGAAAAGTCTGCGGGCCCCCCGTCCCCTGCACCTCCCCAACTCCTGCTAACCTCTGTTGGTGCTCCAGTCTTTTGACGCCTCACCCTTCTCCGGCCACATGCTCGTCTCCTCCCCAGCCACCGGTCCGCCAAGGGTCAGCACACCCCGGTGCCGCAGGGCTCGCAGAGTTGGGGGCGACAGCCCCTGGACCACCACCAAATCCTGGGGCCCAGACCGGCTCCTCGCCAGGCAGGTCTCCGCCTCGAGTGGTCCCTCCATGGGATCTGGTATCTTGAGGGTCTAGGTGGCCGCCATCCGCCAACTTGGTTCCTCGTTGAGCGGGGGGGAGCGGGACCGGGCCGGCGTCCATCTCTCTCCCTCCTTTGCCTCACAAGCTCCGCTGCCTCCACATATGTGTAGGCCCTGTGTCGGTCATTCAGGCTTCACGGTTGCAGCGTGTGTAGCGACTGCTTGTACCTCGCTTGGGCTCTTCTCTTATGCTGCCCCGGCTCCCGGTGCTCGTAAAAGGTAATATTTCCTATTTTTTGGGCTTTTTGGGCTTTTTTACAGCTTTTATGCCGTTTAAGATCGGAGCTAGCGTGGATGGCTGCCGCTCTGCTCGGCGGCCCGGCCCCGCCCCCATTTTTACTATTTTGGTCACATCTGGTTTCTTGAATTTTTTGCTTTTACTGACAAGCCTAATGCAATTCTCTCTTGCCTTCAGCAGTGCAACTTTCAAATAATCCCATTTCTCTTGTACTCCATTTAAATTGTTCCAGTCTGATAATGACTCCTTTACACATATTCTAATTTTAGAAAAGTCTGTTTTTTTAAAGTCTAAAATTTTAGTTTTTGTGTGGTGTGATTCAGTCACTGTTCTTATATAAATCCACACTGACTGATGATCACTGGATCCTAAACTTTCACCTACAGTGATATCTGATACCAAATCTCCCTTTGTGAACACTAAATCTAGTATGGCCTCTTTACGAGTTGGCTCCTCAACGACTTGTTTTTTAGACAATCCCAGTAGGGAGTTTAGAATATGTGTGCTCCTGGCACAAGCAGCTATTTTGGTTTTCCAATTCACATCAGAAAGATTAAAGTCACCCATGATGGTAACTTCCCCCTTCATCGTCATTTTAGCTATTTCCTCAACTAGTAGATTATCTAACTCTTCTATTTGTCCTTGGGCCTAAAAATCACACCTACACAAGTAACTGTGTGATTACCAAATTTTAACATAACCCAAACGGACTCTATGTCCGCCTCACTAACTTTTATTAGGCTAGATTGTATGCTATCCTTCACAAACAGGGCCACCCCTCCCCCTTTCTTGCCTTCCCTGTCTTTTCTATATAAAGAGTACCCTGGTATTGCTATGTCCCAGTCATTTTTCTCATTATACCATGTCTCAGTAACAGCGACTAAATCTACACTATCAGTTGCCATTATTGCCACAAGTTCATGGATCTTATTCCCTAAACAGCGAGCATTTGTAGACATGACTCTAAGCTTATCATTTTTTAACACACTTGCTACAGGCACCTTCTGTCTTTGTTTTGGGGGCAATTGGATTGATGTTTTATCACCCCTTTTGCCCCCCTCTTAGTTTAAATACATCCTAGCAAAGCCTCTGAACTGCTCATTGAGAACATTTGTTCCCTTTTGAATAAGATGCAAACCATCTTGTTTGTACAGTTTATTTCCATTCCAAACAGAGCTACCATGAGTAATAAAGCCAAATTGTGGTGGAATTTCAGTGAATGTAAATTTAGTCCACGTGGCAGATGTGTATGTTGTGTCAGTTAGTTAGCTACACGTAGCTAGGATACTGTCATCAGTATACTGAGCATGTGCAGGAATGCAGGAACTGAAATTGCACTTATTTCCTTTGTCTTGGATGAGCCATGTGGCCTGACCAGATGTACAAGTCTATATTCTGCTCATTGATTGGTTAAAGGTATATGTGGGTGTAGCTATTAATGGGAGGAGTTATAGTGCTATATAAGGAATGTACACCATGTGTTGGTCTCTCAGATATTTTTGGAACAGGAGTTCATCTGAGGCCTGATCGGTATGTTAATAGCGTAATGTGCAAAATTATTATTTTTTGCACGGAATTTCTGTATTGAGGACACTGAAAACTTTTGAACAGGTCCTCTTTATTCATTCTATCAGGGAAGTTTTCTATTCTTTGACGTTTAAGTGTTCAACAGTTACTGGCTTTACCTTCAAGCGTCGTAATACTTTACAGACACTAGTTGGGAGGCTCATTAACCTTCACATACCAATGACTTTCTACCTTCCACAGATACATGCTTCCTACAAGATTTATATCAGTGTCAGTTTTTATACCAACTTGTTGTGGCTATCTCCACATTAATTTTAAGTTCACTATTAAAGGTTATGTATTAACTATTTAGGGCACTCACTTCTTCCTTCCAATTTTTCACTACCTTGGTATTTCCCCCAGGGTCAACCCCTTTGCTTGAGTGCTTTCTCCAGGCTTCCAGCTTTCTATTTTTTGTTCGTGTTAATAAAGACTTCTTACTTCCTGAAGACCTGCATCCATTTCTCTGTGTTTGGCTTCTGTTAGTTTACTCGGTAACAAAATCCTTGCTCCCGACACCATTCACCAAGCCACAAGTTAAAGTCCATAATACGCATCCGCCTATTGTTCTGAGTGTTATGCACAGGCAGAACTTCAGAGAATGACAGTGTGGAAGCAACCTGCCGTATATCATTGGCAAAAACACAAAAAACTTCATTTTCCTCTGAAACCACATTGCAAGCCAATTCAATTGTCCCCCGATAGATAAGTACATCCAATTCCCCTTCCTGCTTTGTTCCCTTCACAATATTACAAATATGACCGGAATAGTTCTCATCGGACATTTTCTTTAAGGGCAGCATGATTAATGTTTGTAGGTTACAAATATAATGAAAAATTGGCGAAATTAGTTTTCTTTATACAGATACTATAACCATTGTAGTGCATAGCAACATTTATACATAAAACATTTTTTATGAAGGAAACATACATTAAGAAGCATATATTAGCTAGAATACTTTAATTCAGTGAAATGAAAAATATATTTGTAGCATGTGCATTATTATTATTATTATGATATTTATATAGCGCTGTCAAATTCTGCAGCGCTTTACAGTGGGTGGATGAACAGACATGTAGTTGTAACCAGACAGGTTGGACACACAGGAACAGAGGGCCCTGCTCAATGAGCTTACATGCTAGAGGGAGTGGGGTAAAATGTCACAAAAAGGTAAGGATAGTATTAGACTAATGACAGTTGCAGAAGAGGAATCAGTCGAGAGCTATTAACAGTTTAATTGATATGCTTTTATGAAGAAGTAGGTTTTTAACGATTTTTTGAAGAAGTGGAAACTGGGTGAGCATCTAACGGGAAGCGAGTTCCACAGGAACGGTGCAGCCCTCGAGAAATCTTGAAGGCGAGCATTAGGGGTGGGAGTACGGACAGAAGATAGACGTAAGTCTTCAGCAGATCGTAAGGGCCTAGACAGGACATACTTGTGTATAAGGGAGGATAGATAGGTGGGAGCAGCATTATGTAGAGATTTGAAAGCAAGAACCAGAATTTTAAAATCTATATTTTATAGGAAGCCAATGTATGAGAAGCTCTATAGACCATATATTCAATAAACTACATAAGGAGACAGATATATTGCTGGATGGAGGTACATTATAGCAATATTGGGTCTTATATAACCCCCCTCCCCCCATATATTTTTTGTTTATTCATTTTACATTTTCCCTGCGTCATAATTATCACTTGCATTACCAAGGGGATTTTATTTGAATTTTTTTATTTTGCTACAAAAAACTATTTTAATTCACAATACAGATATCTAAAAAATGTAGATTCACATCTACTTTAGAAGGGCAATATTGTGGTGGAATCTCGGTAAAAATAAATTTAGTAGGCCGAGATTACCACGTGGCATGTGTACGTGCATATGCTGACGTATCGATCAGTTGGTTGCACGAGGCAAGATACGATCAGTAGTGTACGGAGCATGTGCAAGAATACAGGATGTAGTATTCCCCTCCTCCATTGTGCTGGACAGGCCATGCGGTCAAGCAGGAAGTTAATTCTTATTTGTATTGATTGGTCAAGAGAATGTGCGGGTGGAGCTTAATATGGGAGGAGTTATGTGCCTATATAAGGAGCCTGCACTATTGTCCGGGGCTCAGAACTTGCTGTATTTTGGTGACATTAGTCCCTCTGAGTCCCGATCGGTGATCCAATAAAGAATCTCTTCCTTCCTGAAGAAACCTGTGTCCATCTCTCTGTGCTTGGCTTCCGTCAGTTTCTCCGGTATCATTTGGTGCATTGGCCGGGAAGCTCATCGTTCAACGGTAGCTGAGAGGCAGAGGCGTGAGACGGTCTATCTTTGCCCACGTTCTCTACGGCTGCACCCCTGAACTTCTGCGTGGACCTCCCTTCGTCTCGGCGCCACTGGTCTGTTGTCCAGGAGATCATCGGCCTCTACGTAAGAAGTGCTGGGGTGTTCCCGTCGATGAGTGTGAACTCAGGTTCAGGAACGAGGAGGTAAGACAACTGCTGTTTTAGACGGCAGACCCACTAGGGGTATACCGATTGTGCGGTAGGCCCATAAGGGGTTTGAATTGTGTATGGAATCTGCCCCCTCTGTCGGAGGGAAGGAGCGAAGGCGCACCGCTCAATCGAACGCTCTTTAGTAAGACCGTTTGATTTGGTTAGTCAGGCGGGGTTCTGGTGTAAATAGCCCTAGCCGGACACCGGTGTCTTGTCTAGACTAGCGTTCTAGGGTGTATATTTTGTTCGCTAGGTCGGAGGGACCGGGAGACTAAGCGGCGTCTGTGTAAATTCGGTTCGCTAGCTCTCAACCTATCTTGGCTAAGTGGGAAGGCGTGTAAATTTGGAACCCACTCGATTTTTGATAGAGTAATCGACTAAGAGGCGTCTGTGTAAATTCGGTCCTCTAGTTCGCTATATGTGGTGCTTGGGCAGTGTGGCTAACCAAAACGGATGTAGATAGTTTTAGGTAGTCCATTCAAGGTACTGGCCAATAGTTTAGTTGGGATTGTAAATGTGTTAAAGATTGTTAGTAAAGTGTATATCTTGTTAGATAGCGCAAGCTCAGCCGTCTAGCGAGAGTGTTAATAGTGTGTTGCTGTATCATAGTGCACGGTACCATAACCCTGTATATTTACTGACACTGTATATAAGTACTAATCACTGTCGTCCATTGCATGTTTAACACCATAACCACTAATAATTGTATTGTGACCTTAAATTGTGCTTTGACCTATGCTAACCGTACTGTAACCGCTATTTGTAAAAGACGATGTTACTGGGGTGTGTTATAGACGGGTAATTCGTATATAGAGAATTATAGCGTGGGTGACTGTATAGTTTCGCCAAAGGGCATAATATTGATTATCTAGTGACTGGTGTAACAGCTGTGTGTGTACGGGAATTCCCTGAGTGTTTATTGTGTTATTGTGTACGTTTCACTTGGTAACCGTACCACGTGGTGCTGTTGCCAGAGGAAACGGGTGTGACTGTTGAATAGTACGCGTGCATAGTATTCGTTGTCAACGACGTTCCATTGATAAGTATGGGCGCGTCGGAGCCAACGATTCCGGATCCCTTAGGTTGTATGGTAAAGAATTTTAAAAAGGGATTCAAAACATGTGATTTTGGGGTTAAAATGTCTCCTGTACGTTTGGTCACTTTGTGCACTAGGGAGTGGCCTACTTTGGTTGCGGCATGGCCGCCACGTTGTAGTTTGGATCCAACCCTGATACAGCGTGTACACGTGGCTGTGTCAGGTAGGCCTGAACTTTACGGACAGTTTCCATATATTGATTGTTGGAGACAGGCCGTAAACGACTCGCCAAAATGGATTCAGATATGCCACGAGGAGCAATGTCGCCTCATGGTGGCCAGGACTTGTTTGTCCACTAGGACTGTGGTTAGGCCCATTTTGGACACGCCCCCTGAGTCATTTCCTTTAAGAGGAAATGACGCGAATGCAGGAAGTTCTATACCCCTCCCCTCATTGCCCTCATCCACTTCCGCTTCCTCCTCTAGTACAGAATCCACCCCCCCTCGTATTAAACCTCCCCTTCCGGAACCAGAACCAACCCCCGTTAGATCTAAATATCCTGATTTGGCGCCACTTCAAACTTCCGGTCAAGCTTCTTCTAGCTCGGCTGGGAGTATTCTATTTACCAACTTTTCCCCAAATCAAGCTCCCACATCCTCATGCCCTATTTCCCCCCGACTGGAACCCATAACTGACGCCCCTCCACGTAGCCCCATACTAACCCGACAACTGACCGGTACCCAACAATTAAAACATTATCAGATGCCTCTTCGTCTGAATCCTGGGTCAGCCTATATCGATGCCGCAGGTCAAATGGCACATGCTGACACAGTCACGACTACCGATCTCTTGAATTGGAAGACCCACAATTCCTCGTATACTGAGAAACCACAAGCTATGACCGATCTGTTCACCTCGATAGTTCAGACACATAATCCGACATGGGCTGATTGCCAGCAGTTATTAATGACTTTGTTTAATAATGAGGAAAGGACAAGGATTAATCAAGCGCCCATTAAAGCGCTAGAGGATAGAGCCCGTGCTTTGAATCAAGCCAATCCAGCAGCATGGGCCGCAACACATTACCCTAATACCTATCCCGATTGGAATGTTAATGGCGCAGATATGGTCCAACTTAAAGCCTATAGAGACGCTATAATTGCTGGCATGAAAGCCGGAGGGAAGAAAGCCATTAATATGTCGAAGACAGTTGAGATGATTCAGAAAAGTGATGAAGCGCCCAGTGTCTTTTATGACCGATTATTGGAGGCATACCGCTTGTATACCCCCTTTAATCCGGAAGACGCAGATAATTCCCGAATGGTGAACTCCGCCTTTGTCAGCCAAGCTTACGGAGATATTAAGCGCAAGCTACAAAAGTTAGAAGGGTTTGCAGGTATGTCTATCACCCAACTAATGGAGGTAGCGAATAAAGTATATATGAACAGGGAAACAGAGACAAAGAAAGAGGAAGAGCGTAAGATGCGTAGAAAGGCAGATATGCTAGCGGTAGCGATCGCAGGCGTAGATAGACGGGGCCCAGATAGAGGCGATAGTAAGTGGAATGAGGAACCTCTGAGTAGAAATCAGTGCGCATACTGTAGGGAAGAAGGGCATTGGAGAAGTGAGTGTCCGCGAAGAGAACAGTATGAGAGAGACATACTGAAACTTTAGAGGCAGAGCGAGAGGTAGAGGAGGCCCCGGAGGGAGCAATGGTAATAGAGGGAGTAATGGGAACAGAGGAAGTGTAAGGGAAGACAGGTACTATCCAGCAGCGCAAAGGTCCCGCGATAGAGAAGGTAGGGACTTTGTAGGATTGGCTGACACGGTCATGGAGGACTATTGATACCGACCGGGCTCCATCCCCCTTGGTCGAGCGGAGCCTATGGTCGATGTATCAATAGGGGGAAAAAGGAGTGCGTTCATGATCGACACTGGTGCTGAACATTCGGTGGTGACTGACCTAGTTGCTCCTCCATCTGGAAGAACTATTACTGTAATAGGAGCAACTGGAAGAAGTGCTGCAAAACCGGTTCTTAAAAGTCGACTCTGTACATTGGGAGGCCACGTAGTAAAACATCAATTCCTTTATATGCCTGAATGTCCAGTCCAATTGCTGGGCCGTGATATGCTATCTAAGTTACAAGCGCAGATTACGTTCCTACCAAATGGAACAACATCCTTAAAGTTTAATGGACCTTCAGGTATTATGACATTATCCGTACCAAAGGAAGAAGAATGGCGACTTTATACAGCGTTGACTAGCCAAAATCCTAGGAGTGATGAGTCCTTATTCAACATACCAGGAGTTTGGGCAGAGAACAACCCACCAGGACTGGCCCGCAATATTCCACCTATTAAAATCGAACTAAAACTTGGGGTTTATCCAGTGAGCCTAAGACAATATCACACCCCGCAGAAGGCTAAGAAGAACATCCAATCTTATCTGGATAAGTTCATACGGTATGGTATCCTAAAATTCTGTACTTCCCCCTGGAACACCCCATTGCTGCCTGTTCAAAAGCCCGGTACAGATGAGTATCGACCTGTGCAGGACTTGAGAGCAGTCAATGATGCGGTTGTTAGTATACATCCAGTTGTGCCCAATCCATATAACCTGCTTGCTTTAATTCCGGGCGGGGCTACTTACTTTACAGTCCTAGACCTCAAAGATGCCTTCTTTTGCCTCCGAATTGCCGCAGAAAGTCAATGTATCTTCGCTTTCCAATGGGAAAACGCTGTAACGGGCTCAAAACGCCAAATGACCTGGACAAGACTGCCCCAAGGGTTTAAAATTTCACCTACCCTATTTGGTTCAGCTCTAAGTCAAGATCTACTGGATTTCGAGTCCATCCCAGGAGAGTGTGTATTGTTACAATATGTAGATGACTTGTTGATAGCAGCAGTTACAAAGGAAATATGTCAGCAAGCAATGCACGATCTACTACACATTCTCTGGAAGGCAGGATACAAGGTGTCTAGAAAGAAGGCTCAGTTGTGTTTGCCAACTGTCAAATATCTGGGATTCCATATCTCTGAAGGTCAAAGAATTATGGGGCCAGAGAGAAAAGAAGCTGTGTGCCAAATACCGATACCCAAGAATAGAAGACAAGTGCGAGAATTCTTGGGGGCAGCAGGCTTCTGTAGAATATGGATTCCCAGCTACGCGATACTGGCAAAACCTCTGTATGCAGCTATCAAAGGTACAGAGCACGACCCCTTCTTATGGACTCAAGAACAGCAAACGGCATTTGAAGATGTGAAGAAGGCTTTGATGAGTGCCCCAGCATTAGGTCTACCTGATCACACACGACCATTCTACCTGTATGTACATGAGCAAAGAAGAATGGCTGTGGGAGTATTGACACAGTACTTGGGATCATGGCAAAGACCTGTCGCCTACATGTCTAAGCAACTGGATGCAGTGGCCAGCGGACTTCCACCTTGTCTAAGAGCCGTAGCTGCAGCCGCCCTGCTAGTAGCTGAAGCCGATAAACTCACTCTGGGTCAAGAACTTTATGTACGAGTCCCACATGCAGTACAGACGTTGTTGGATTACAAAGGAAATCATTGGTTTAGTAACAGCCGTATGACCAAGTATCAAGCAATGTTGTGTGAAAACCCAAGAGTGCATTTAGAGACTGTAAACACCTTAAATCCAGCTACCCTTTTGCCACAACCTACTGAAAGTCAACATGATTGTTTGGAAGTAATGGATGAAGTATTTTCAAGTAGACCCGATCTTCGTGATTTTCCCATCCAGAACCCCGATGTTCAATATTACACCGACGGCAGTAGTTATGTGAAAGAAGGGATCCGCTATGCAGGATATGCAGTAACAACAATAGACAAGGTGATAGAAGCTCGGCCACTGGCAAAAGGAACATCAGCACAAAAGGCAGAATTGATAGCACTGACACGAGCGTTACAATTGGCTGAAGGTTTAAGAGTGAACATCTACACGGACTCCAAGTATGCGTTTATAACCACTCATGCCCACGGAGCTTTGTATAAAGAAAGAGGACTATTGAATTCAGAAGGCAAAGAAATCAAGTACGCAGCCGAAATCCTACAACTATTGGAAGCAGTGTGGGTAATGCAAGGCAAGGACCAGTAAAGCCACCAGGAGTCCAGTTTATGGGGGGACTCCCCATGTCCGATTTACAAATTGACTATACAGTGATGCCTAAATCTGGTGGACATCGCTACCTGCTGGTAGTTGTGTGTACCTATTCAGGCTGGGTAGAAGCATGTCCTACTCGTACAGAGAAAGCAGGGGAAGTTGTGAGATTCCTGCTACGAGAAATAATACCCCGATATGGACTACCCTGCTCTATAGGATCGGACAATGGTCCAGCTTTTGTTCATCAGTGCCTACAACAACTGACTCATATGCTTGGTATAAAGTGGAGGCTTCATACGGCATATAGACCCCAGAGTTCTGGTAAGGTAGAGAGAATGAATAGAACTATTAAGAATCAGTTGGCTAAAATGTGTCAGGAAACCCAACTTAAGTGGAACGTTCTCTTACCCATAGCTCTATTGCGAATCCGCAGTACACCTACCAGAAGGATGGGCCTCTCTCCTTTTGAAATCATGTATGGGCGACCACCTCCCGTACTTGGTAACTTAAGGGGGGATTTGAGTCAGTTGGGAGAAGGAATTACCCGGCAGCAGGTTGTAGAGTTGGGTAAGACTATGGAGGAGGTACAGAAATGGGTACAAGATAGATTACCTGTGAATATTTATCCCCCAGTTCATAGTTACCACCCAGGAGACCAAGTGTGGATTAAAGAGTGGAATAATGTACCGTTAGGGCCCAAGTGGAGAGGTCCTTATGTTGTTCTTTTGTCTACCCCTACAGCGATAAAAGTAGCCGAAGTGACTCCGTGGATACATCACTCCAGGGTTAAACCAGCAGCAGTCGATTCTTGGCAAGTTACAGCAGATCCAGAGAATCCCTGCAAGATCCGGTTAAAGCGCACGACTCAGTCGGAGTGACGAGGAACCTTGTGGATTACAAATTTTATTGTTTCAGAGATTTGGTAAGTGAGTGAGAAGGCCATAATAAAGCCTGTCCGCTCACCAACGTATAGTGTATAAGCCAGGAAAAATCCCGAAGGGACCCCTGTGAAGACGAGCAGAACTCCATTCCCTGCAGCCCTTACATCCTGGAAGCTGAGGTGCCTTCGCACGGACGAAGACTGAGGATGACGACGAAAGATGTGTTTATGATAATGTTTATTTATGTGTATTTTTGTATTCAGGAAGGTAGAGGTACCGACACTCCTAGCTGTGAGGTATGCATTAAGACTACAAGAACAGGTAACCATATTTCCCAAACCCTAATTTGGCATTCACAATACGAGTGTAAAGGAGATGTATCAAGATGTAGATACCTAAATATAGAATATAGTGTGTGCCATTTAGGAGTAGGAGAACCTAAGTGCTTCAGTCCAGAGTATCAACCTCGTACAATTTGGACTCTCAGGAATGGAGATCCTCAGGGGACCCTAATTAATAAGACGGTATTAGAATCCGTACATTCTTCAGGTGTTCTGCTATTTGATGCGTGTAAGGCGATATCAAGTGGTAGAAAGCCGTGGAATGTATGTGGGGATCTTAGATGGGAGAGGACGTATGGGTCTAACGATAAATATATTTGTCCCAGTAGTAAAAATAAATATGTGAGTCCTAGATGCCCAAATAGAGATTATAACTTTTGCCCATATTGGTCTTGTGTTGGGTGGGCAACTTGGGGACAGACAGTAGACAAGGACATGATTGTGACTAAGTTGCCTACCAGCCCATATTGTAAGTCTATGGAATGCAATCCCATCCATATACTTATAAATAACCCTGACAAGTTCTTAGATAAATATGGTAATTTATTTGGGTTTCAAATATATGGGACGGGTTTAGATCCTGGGACAGTATTGTTTATAGGGATAGAGACTGATACGGTATCCTCCCAGACTCATCAAGTATACCATTCCTTTTATGAAGAGATGAGCATAGATAATAAGATCCCCCATAATGCTAAAAACCTGTTTATTGATTTAGCCGAAAGTTTTGCCGGTAGTCTTAATGTTACCAATTGCTATGTGTGTGGAGGTACTAACATGGGAGACCAATGGCCTTGGGAAGCAAAGGAGGTAATGTCCGGTTCTGAGGCAGTTGACCAATTAATATCTACACAAGCCGATTATCATATGAGTGTTAGAGGTAAATCTGAGTGGAGATTAAAGACCTCCATCATAGGTTATGTTTGCATAGCGAGGAAAGGAATGATGTATAATACTTCTGTAGGAGAATTAACTTGTCTAGGGCAAAAAGCTTATGATGATGATACAAAGAATACAACTTGGTGGTCGGCTTCAAATGTCTCAGAACCATCTAACCCGTTTGCTAGATACGCCAATTTAAAGGATGTGTGGTTTGATCCATCCATCACATCTACCTGGAGAGCCCCAGCAAATTTGTACTGGATCTGTGGTAAGAAAGCCTATTCGGAGTTGCCACAGGACTGGGAAGGGGCATGTGTGTTGGGTATGCTCAAACCATCCTTCTTCTTGTTACCTATTGAAACAGGTGAGACTTTAGGTGTTAAAGTGTATGATGTGAATCATAGGAAGAAAAGGGGACCCATAGAGATAGGCGCCTGAGAAGATAATGAATGGCCTCCCCAGCGTATTATAGATTACTATGGGCCAGCCACGTGGGCAGAGGACGGTACCTTTGGTTATAGAACCCCAATTTATATGCTCAACCGTATTATAAGATTACAGGCGGTGGTTGAGATCATTACTAACGAGACATCACAAGCGCTCAATCTTCTAGCGAAGCATAATACCAGGATGAGGACAGCAGTATACCAAAATAGATTAGCCTTGGATTACCTTTTGGCAGTAGAGGGAGGTGTATGTGGGAAGTTTAACCTGAGCAATTGCTGTCTTCAAATAGATGACGAAGGGCAAGCAATAGCTGAGCTTACTAGCCATATGGTTAAACTAGCGCATGTGCCTACTCAGGCATGGAAAGGGTATAATCCAAGCAGTTGGTTTGGTAGCTGGTATGAGTGGTTTGGAGGGCTTAAGGCAGTGGTAGGTGGAGTCCTACTGATTTTAATGTTGTGTCTACTCCTGCCGTGTCTTATACCCTTAGTAGTTAGGTCTGTGCAAAGCCTGATAGAAAATATAGCAGAGAGGAAGGCTGCTGCACAGATAATGGCAATTTATAAATATAAGGCTCTAGATCAGGGAGAACCAATGCAGGAAGATGAGTGTTGAAGATTCACATCATAAGATAAGTCTGGTCTGGTTCAAGGTAACTTGCGGTGTATGCAAACCAAGGTTAAGTGATGCCTCAAGTAATTGTGAAATATCAAGAGGCATCAAAGGGGGGAATGTGGTGGAATCTCGGTAAAAATAAATTTAGTAGGCCGAGATTACCCCGTGGCATGTGTACGTGCATATGCTGACGTATCGATCAGTTGGTTGCACGAGGCAAGATACGATCAGTAGTGTACGGAGCATATGCAAGAATACAGGATGTAGTATTCCCCTCCTCCATTGTGCTGGACAGGCCATGCGGTCAAGCAGGAAGTTAATTCTTATTTGTATTGATTGGTCAAGAGAATGTGCGGGTGGAGCTTAATATGGGAGGAGTTATGTGCCTATATAAGGAGCCTGCACTATTGTCCGGGGCTCAGAACTTGCTGTATTTTGGTGACATTAGTCCCTCTGAGTCCCGATCGGTGATCCAATAAAGAATCTCTTCCTTCCTGAAGAAACCTGTGTCCATCTCTCTGTGCTTGGCTTCCGTCAGTTTCTCCGGTATCAATATTGCATACCAAACCTACTCCCAGATACATTCATTTTAAGATGGTTTCCTTTTGCAGATACCAAATAATACAACACAATAGTTATAATAGCAAAGGTGGATTTATTTTTTCTTCAACACATTGTGTTTGCTTTTCTTCTGTCAATCTTTCTTTATTGACGCAGTTGAATCAGCAATTACAGAATAAATAAAAGGAGTGATATTAGTTAAACACAATTTAAACACAGTGCAGTTAACTCCTAGATATGACAGCCTCTTTTTTATTTATTTTTTCACCAAGGGTTTTTAATTATTTGCTTCTGGCTGCTAGCGCTGTCGTTCTGATTTTTTTTGCTATCCAGGCCCAGAAGTGAAGCCTCCGAGGCAATTAATTAGTTTGATTTTGGTAGGAATAAAATCCAGACCAAATTCAGGCCCAATTGGGACCTGAATTGCAAAATCTGGACTTTGATGACTTCCATCAACAATGTCTGGATTGTGTTGCTTGTGTGCCATTTCGTTTGGGGCCATTCGGTAAATTAAAGAAAGGTGACAGATGGAAAATTCTGCTTAGAGATTAAGGCAAAAACAAGACCTGGATAAACTCCCTGTTCCTGTTATTTAATATGATTAAAATAAATGAGATGAAGTTGTTTTGGAACATTTGGGAACGCTTTGTAAGATGATCTGCGTGAAATACAAGTTAAGTACATGGGATCATTTTGTTGATTTTCTATTTATATTTTGTTAATATGGTTTACTGTGATATCTTTCAAGAATCCCACACGTAATGCAAACAATATAAGATCAGGTTCTTGGTTTTAAATCCTTGCAATGATAAAACAGGAGCAAGGTGACATTGCAGGGCATCCAATATAAATATAGACTACCTTTTGCAGAAGGCCAAAAAGATGGGAGCATAATTAGTCTGATACAGGAAACCAGGGGTCAAGTCCTGGGTAAAAAAGTGCAGGAACTCACCCAAAATCCACTCCCCGCCCCCTCACCCCCCCCCCCCCCCCCCAAAAAAAAATGATACGCTTGTATGCAGGGGCTGAGTAAGGGCACGGGGCTGAGGAAAGGGACAGGAACTGAGGAAAGGGACAGGAACTGAGGAAAGGGACAGGAACTGAGGAAAGGGACAGGAACTGAGGAAAGGGATAGGAGGATAGGAACTGAGGGGCTGAGGAGGGGGACAGGGGCTGACGAAGGGGGCAGGGGCTGAGGAGGGGGGCAGGGGCTGAGGAGGGGGGCAAGGACTGAAGAGGGGGGCAAGGACTGAAGAGGGGGGCAAGGACTGAAGAGGGGGGCAAGGACTGAAGTGGGGGGCAAGGACTTGAGGAGGGAGGCAGGGCTTGAGGAGGGGGGCAGGGACTGAGGAGGGAGACAGGGACTGAGGAGGGAGACAGGGACTGAGGAGGGGGACAGGGACCGAGGAAGGGGACAGGGACTGAGGAGGGGGACAGGGACTGAGGAGGGGGGCAGGGACTGAGGAGGGGGGCAGGGACTGAGGAGGGGGACAGGGACTGAGGAAGGGGAACAGGGCCTTAAATAGGGGGACAGGGACTCAGGAAAGGGACAGGGCTGAGGATGGGGGCAGGGCTGAGGATGGGGGCAGGGACTGAGTAAGGGGATAGGGCTTGAGGAGGGGGGGCAGGGACTGGAGAAAGGGACTAAGGAGGGAGACAGGGACTGAGGAGGGGGACAGGGCCTTAAATAGGGGGACAGGGTCTTAAATAGGGGGACAGGGAATGAGGAGGGGGTACAGGGACAGAGGAGGGGGTACAGGGACTGAGGAGGGGGGACAGGGCCTTAAATAGGGGGACAGGGCCTTAAATAGGGGGACAGGGACTGAGGAGGGGGGCAGGAACTGAGGAGGGGGACAGGGCCTTAAATAGGGGGACAGGGACTGAGGAGGGGGACAGGGACAGGCCTAAGGAAGGTGGATAGGGCCTTAAATAGGGGGACAGAGACTGAGGAGGGGGGCAGGAACTGAGGAGGGGGGACAGGGACTGAGGAGGGGGACAGGGCCTTAAATAGGGGGACAGGGCCTTAAATAGGGGGACAGGGACTGAGGAGGGGGGCAGGAACTGAGGAGGGGGGCAGGAACTGAGGAGGGGGACAGGGACTGAGGAGGGGGACAGGGACAGGCCTGAGGAAGGGGGACAGGGCCTTAAATAGGGGGACAGGGACGGAGGAGGGGGGCAGGAACTGAGGAGGGAGACAGTGACTGAGGAGGGGGACAGGGCCTTAAATAGGGGGACAGGGCCTTAAACAGGGGGACAGGGACTGAGGAGGGGGGACAGGGCCTTAAATAGGGGGACAGGGCCTTAAATAGGGGGACAGGGCCTTAAATAGGGGTCAGGGACTGAGGAGGGGGGACAGGGCCTTAAATAGGGGGACAGGGACTGAGGAGGGGGACAGGGCCTTAAATAGGGGGACAGGGAATGAGGAGGGGGGGCAGAAACTGAGGAGGGAGGACAGGGCCTTAAATATGGGGACAGGGACTGAGGAGGGGGGACAGGGCCTTAAATAGGGGGACAGGGACTGAGGAGGGGGGACAGGGCCTTAAATAGGGGGACAGGGACAGGCCTGGGGAAGGGGGACAGGGCCTTAAATAGGGGGACAGGGACTGAGGAGGGGGACAGGGACTGAGTAAGGGGATAGGGCTTGAGGAGGGGGACAGGGACTGGGGAAAGGGACTAAGGAGGGGGGCAGGAACTAAGGAGGGGGGACAGGGCCTTAAATGGGGGGACAGGGCCTTAAATGGGGGGACAGGAACTTAAATAGGGGGACAGGAACTTAAATAGGTGGACAGGGACTGAGGAAAGGGATAAAAAAAAAAAACCTAAAGTGCCTTCCCCCCTCCCTGAGGCTTACCTTGGGCCAGGATCTGGAACCTGCAGCCTGCAGTCAGTGGAGTAAGCCGGCCTCTCCTGATGATGTCAGTAGGAGGGGGCGTGACTTCCTCTGCTCCCCAGCGGTCCTGTGAGAAGAGCAGAGAAAGTCACGCCCCCTCCTACTGACATCATCAGGAGAGGCCGGACGACTCCACTGACTGCAGGGGGAGAGGTCAGTTTAAAAATCCGAGTCCCCAGTCAGAGGCAGGGGATTCGGATTTGTGCTCCCCCTGCTCTGGCAGCCGCTTGTGCCAGCCCTGGGTCCTGCAGGACTAGTAATGGGAACGGCGTTCCTGCTGTGGAAAAAGTGCAGGAACGCCGTTCCCACGCGTTCCTGCAGGACTCGAGCCCTGCAGGAAACACATTTTGCTGGAGGTAAGTGCCCTATATACCTAGATCAAAAGATTATTCTAGTATCATCTAATATACATAAATACATTTATTTTATTTTATTTTTTTAAAACAGCACATCTCTCTTGTTCCATAAGAATCTGTAGATTGTTTTCTCTATGTCATTAGTACATTTTCAAGCTGGCACTGGGCAAGTGGGCACAGTATACGCTGTGAGCCTGACACACACGCTGGCAGACAACTAACTGCTATTCAATCTATTACAGTCAAAATTTTATTTTTTTTACAAAAATGTACACTACTGTTACACCAGATATGAGTTGCACTGGTGTGACACTGTGCCCTGGCAGGCCCGGAAACGCACACGTGTGAAGGAAACTGACTGCTATTATATTACAGTCCAAAAAGTTTCGTTTTTTTTTTTTTTTTTTTTAATTCTTTATTTTTCTTGTGCAAGGATAGACAGTGAACATTTTTCTTGCGATGCCACAATAGCATTGGCAAGCTAATGAGAGACAGATGGTTTGACATGGCATGCAATTTGACAGCACATTTTTCCAATAATGTTATGTTAAAGCCGGAAAGGTTGTGCCCAATTATGAGGCCTAATATTAAACCAGAGGTACTAATATTTCAAACATTGTCACACATAGGTTTAATTATAAGCGCTTGCATCTATATCTGTTCATGTCGCTGTAGATCTTTGCGATAAAAGGTTTTAAACAAGTTAAACTACGCTAAGTACAACAGCGCTGTTAGTCTTGACCGTGCATAGGTGAGAGGTCTGCGTTTCATGTACCAACAGCTGGCCTAGATAAAAGTAACACAGATTAGGTATCGCCGTTTAAGCTAACATGCATGCAGCAGATATGCCTCTGACGTAATACTAGTTAGAGCTAAACAATTATGCAGTGTATGTTGAAAATTTTGCGCGTATTTAAGGTGAGCGAAGCTCCTGGCATTAATCATCAGCTAGAGGATAGGTTAATTAGCATAGCATAACAATGTAGCGTGCAATAGCAAGCATGAATATTTTCAAAATTAAAAAGTAAAAATTAAATTAAAATTAAAAGTAAAAGTAAAACCACCAGTGTAGACCTGTCCATATGCATGTCCCTGTCCCCAGAGTGCTGTGGTGTAACATCGGGGGGCACTGGGTGGTAGGCAAGTCCGAGGCTGGGGCAGCCATCTACGTTGGTTGATGAGGTATGGAGGTCTGTGCATGAGAATCTCATGGTGTGGGCGAGCCGCTCGTCGGTTAGTGGCATATGCGAGTGGGGAGGGCAGCCGATGGGCTCTGTTGCTTTGGTGTCGGCTTAGATTTTCCGTTGGTGCCGCTAGTGAGTCGTTTCAGTCGGCATTTTTTCCAGGCCCAGCCTCAGGGATACCAGGTGAGTGGTGCTTCTGTGGGCTCCGTTCGCCAACGCTATCCTCCATCTCCTGCCCCAACCATGTAGTCGGAAGGCATGATCTTATGCGGGCTTATTCAGTGAGGGTGATGCTCAGTGGGTTGTTTTCGCCTGAAGGCATGCGAGGTTGCGTGGTATAGTGCAGATCGCAGTGCCGCCATTTTAGAGATCTAGCTCGTGGTGCGCGCCTTCAGGTAGGTCCGATGCTGGGCTTTGTAGGGTGAGGATTCCCCTCGGTGGGGACCGGGATAACCCCCCCGGTCCATGGGGGGGGGGAGCGAGGCCTGTGACGTGCATCACAAGGCTGTTGAGTGGCGGCCAGGTTCGCAAACAGGACGGCGGACGTCCGTCCCGCTCTCCACCCTCATAGGCCGCAGACCCCGAAGTCCCATGTCGCCCGAGGGGGGCTCCGGCACTCCCGATCTCAGGGTCCGCGGTGGCTCCAGCTTCTGCCCGAATGCTTGATATAGCTCCCGGTCACTCAGTTTGCATTGTTGCTTATATTTTTTACCATAGTGGACCAGGTTTATCAGGAGCCTCTTTGGCCTGCGACCGGTCAGCATGGCGGTCAGGCCCCGCCCCCTTAGTTTTTTTTTAAATGCAAGCTATTGGGACACCAGATATGAGTGAGTGGTGGCACTGGGCAGGCCCTGAAACACACACTAGTGAAGGAAACTGACTGCTATTATATTACAGTCAAAAAAGTTTAGTTTTTTGTTAAATGCAAGCTATTGTGACACCAGATATGAGTGGTGGCACTGGACGAGTGGGCACAGTATACGCTGTGAGCACGGACGTATTAGCCGCGAGGCAAACAAGGCATTTGCCTTGGGCGGCATTTTTCAGGGGGCGGCAAAAAACGCCGCCCCCAAATGCCCAGGCAAATACCTTTTAGCCTTGGGGCTAACTGACAATCTGGGCGGGCTGCTGATTGGGCGGCGCTGGCGAGGGAGCACTTCCCCTGAGCTCTCTGCTCAGCTCCCTCGCACGCCGCCTGCAGAGTGATAACGGGAGCCGGAAGATGACGTCATCTTCCGGCTCCCAGTATCACTCTGCAAGCGGTGAGCAAGGGAGCTGAGCAGAGAGCTCAGAGGAAGTGCTCCCTCGCCAGCGCCGCCCGCCCGACTGACCAGCAGCCCTCAGGGAAAAGGAGAACCCCCCCCAGCATTCCCAAAGGTAAGGAGGCTGGGGGGGTTGAATTTTTAAAAGAAATAGTGTGTGTATGTTAGTGTGTGTCAGTGTGTGTGTCTGTTAGTGTGTGTGTCTGTTAGTGTGAGTGTGTGTGTATGTTAGTGGTTTGTCTGTTAGTGTGTGTGTATGTTAGTGGTTTGTCTGTTAGTGTGTGTGTATGTTAGTGGTTTGTCTGTTAGTGTGAGTGTATGTTAGTGTGAGTGTGTGTCTGTGTCTGTTAGTGTGTCGTTTAGTGTGTCTGTTAGTGTGTGTGAGTGTGTGTGTGTCTGTTAGTGTGAGTGTGTATCAGTGTGTGTATGTTAGTGTGAGTGTGTGTGTCTGTATGTCTGTTAGTGTGTGTGTTTGTCTGTTAGTGTGTGTCTGTTAGTGAGTGAGTGTGTGTCTGTTAGTGTGTGTCTGTTAGTGAGTGAGTGTGTGTCTGTTAGTGGTTTGTCTGTTAGTGTGAGTGTATGTTAGTGTGTGTGTGTCTGTGTCTGTTAGTGTGTTGTTTAGTGTGTCTGTTAGTGTGTGTGTGTCTGTTAGTGTGTGTGTGTCTGTGTGTGTATGTTAGTGTGTGTGTCTGTATGTCTGTGAGTGTGTGTCTGTTAGACACACACACTCACTCACAGACACACACACAGACACACTAACAGACACACACACTAACAGACATACAGACACACACTCACACACACTCACTATCAGACACACACACTCACTAACAGACACACACACTCACTAACAGACACACACACTGTTAGTGTGTGTCTGTTAGTGAGTGAGTGTGTGTCTGTTAGCTAGTGTATGCGTGTCTGTCAGTGAATGTGTGTATTTGGAAGGCGGGGTGGGGTGGCGGGGAGGGGGGTCGGTGGCGGGGGGGGGGTGTGTCTGCGTTTTGTCCTGCCTAGGGCAGCACAAAACCAGGATACACCACTGGCTGTGAGCCTGACACACACGCTGGCAGACAACTAACTGCTATTCAGTCAAATTTTTTTATTTTTTTTTTAAATGTACACTACTGTTACACCAGATATGATTGCACTGGTGTGACACTGTGCCCTGGCAG
The DNA here is from genome assembly GCF_036172605.1 of Pelobates fuscus. Classification (NCBI taxonomy): domain Eukaryota; kingdom Metazoa; phylum Chordata; class Amphibia; order Anura; family Pelobatidae; genus Pelobates; species Pelobates fuscus. The sequence continues at coordinate 13,865,003 of NC_086320.1, forward strand.
GCCCTGAAACGCACACTCATGAAGGAAACTGACTGCTATTATATTACAGTCCAAAAAGTTTTTTTTTTTGTTAAATGAAAGCTATTGTGACACCAGTAAGTGAGTGGTGGCACTGGGCAAGTGGGCACAGTATATGCTGTGAGCCTGACACACAGGCTGGCAACTGCAATTACATTACACAGAAAAAAAAAAAGCAGACTGATGTTCTAGCCCTAAAAAGGGCTTTTTGGGGTGCTGTCCTTACAGCATAGATCAGATGAGTACTTCAGGACTGTAGTGGACACTGAATACACTAGACTAGCTATCAATTTCCCTATCAAATCAGCAGCAGCTACACTGTCCCTACTCTCACTAAGAGTGCAGCTTCACAATGAATGTAAAATGGATGCTGTCCAGGAGGTGAGAGGGTCTGGGAGGGAGGGTCTGCTGCTGATTGGCTGGAATGCGTATGCTGACTGTGAGGTACAGGCAGGGTCAAAGTTTACTCAATGATGACGAATAGGGGGCAGACCGAACAGCGCATGTGTTCGCCATCCGTGGCGAACAAGCGATGTTCGCCAGGAACTATTCGCCAGCGAACAGTTCGGGACATCACTATTTATAGATGATCTTGAAAGAAAGTCCTGTATCAGTGTTTGCAGATAACACAAAACTCTGTAAAGTAATACAATGTGAGCAAGATATTACTTTGCTGCAGAGGGATTTAGATAGACTGGGGGACTGGGCTCTCAAATGGCAGATTAAATTTAATGCAAAGTTATGCACTTCGAGGTAAAGAATGCACAAGCAACTTACATAGTTACATAGTTACATAGCTGAAAAGAGACTTGCGTCCATCAAGTTCAGCCTTCCTCACATTTGTTTTTTGCTTATGATCCAAAAGAAGGCAAAACAAAACCCAGTTTGAAGCACTTCCAATTTTGCAACAAGCTAGGAAAACAATTCCTCCTTGATCCCAGAATGGCAGTCAGATTTATCATTGGATCAAGCAGTTATTACCCTACATTGAAAGATTATATCCTTGAATATTCTGTTTTTGCACGAATGCATCTAGTTGCTGTTTGAACATCTGTATGGACTCTGATAAAACCACTTCTTCAGGCAGAGCATTCCACATCCTTATTGTTCTCACTGTAAAAAAACCTTTCCTTTGCCTTAGACGAAATCTTATTTCTTCCAGTCTAAATGCATGACCTCGTGTCCTACGTAAAGTCCGGTTTGTAAATAGATTTCCACACAATGGTTTGTAAATTGGTTTAAATTTGTTAACCTTTCTTCATAGCTGATATGTTCCATTCCTTTTATTAATTTTGTAGCCCGCCTCTGCACCCTTTTTAGAGCCATAATATCCTTCTTTAGAACAGGTGCCCAAAATTGCACAGCATATTCAATTTGCGGTCTTACCAGTGAACTTACACTCTATATGGTAGTAAATGAGGGATAACAAAACACGAGTAGGCCAGTAAGGTATTGTTATGCACAAAAAAGGGCATTCATTCTAGGTAGAAGAATAGTATTATTATTATTATGTTATTATTTATATAGCGCCAACAAATTCAGGCGATGGGTAATATGTCTCGTATAGAACACAGTAACAATCTCTATGAAACAATTAATGATAATATTTAGATTATATTTTACACCAGATTGAGATATATATATATATATACACACACACACAAATTTCCTAGAACACCTAAAACCTGCTGCAAACAATGAGGTTAAAAGGGTAAGCATGTCCAAGTTCTCTGGGAGTGACCAGCAAGCGGTGATTTATCGACTTTGTCTTCCACTACATTCAGTAATTTTGACCAGCGATACAAAATATAGATTTATTAAATATTACCCAGAGCTTATAGTGAGTGTGAAAGTTACATTGACATATTGTGTGCTATTGGCCATGAAATTAGCAGTAGTTCATAAGTGGGACCCAAGGTAAGTAGTTAAACCATTTGCAAACAGTTTGACTACTTACCGTGTGAGGGCAGCAAGACACAATGAGCTGTAGTTGTTATGGTGCTTAGAATGATTTCTGTATGTCCTTGAATTCCAGGATGATTGATGGACATTATCCAACCACATGCTTTCCCTGCACTGAGTTTCCAGTGGATAATTCTCACTTGGCAGACATGGTTTACAGGACATGCTAATCTTCCTACCTTCGCCAAACATACAGGGGAATTAAAGCTTATAAAACATATCAATTTAAACTGGTTTTTAAACAGGTTGGTTTCCATAAACCCAACACTTCACTTGGATTAATAGCAGGAGGGTATTATAAATCCCTTCACCTAGAACTGTCTTTATCTTGTTTTCACCCTTCGAGCTGCCATGACTGCTGGACTTATTATTTATCTCCTGGTGGCCGTGTTGTCTTTGGATTTCGGTAAGACTCTCCATTATTAATTATTTGCAAAAAAAAAATAAAAATAAAAAATATAACCTTATACCTCAATAATGATTCTAACTAATCTAGAACAAATTAATGTATGTTCACAGCAATGGTAGAACATTTCAAACTTTTCCAACAGACAAATAGCAGAACATTTACGATATGTGACAATATTTATCTGACAATTCTGATGTTAATTGTTAAAACAGATTTATTTACTCTGGGAAAATATAACGGCTGTTATTTTAAAGATTTATTAATTACATAAATAAATGAAAAATTACAAATCCATGTGGTTTTTCCTCTAGATGGACACAGTGGTTTGGGCTGGAAAGGAGGGAAAATTTCCCTAAATATTGTGCCTATACATTTCATTAATTATCTTGTTAGATAAAATGTCATCATTGCGAATTTTGTTCTGACGCTATAATTTATTCGGAAGGAAGCTGGGAATATAATATAATCCAGTTACCGTGGTTCTGATCAGTCAAATTCCCTGGAAAAACCCAACAAAAAACTATTGAGACAAATCCTCAATAAGTTAATGTGGCTCATTCAGAAAACCAGGGAGCGAAATCAATTGTTTTTGGCTATTTTGGCCTAGCCTTTGCAGTAGTCGTGTTAATTCTTCACAGTTTGGTTATAATCTAGCACCTTTGTTAATTCTTTGTTAATTCGATAATGTTTTATGACATTTGGTCAATATTGAATTTTTTGTTTCCAACGCTATCACAAACTGTAAATGGCTTTTTCTATCGGCGAATACACAGTTCGAAATCATTATCAACTTTAAAAATTGGGCTGTTATTTACATCATCGTTAATCACGTGATCTCGGAAACCATATGATAAGATCGCGAGGAAAAAATAGTGATTTTGCAAGCGGTGTCACTACATCTTAGAAGTGATAAAAAAGTGATGCATGTGCTGTTAACCTGTTGTGTTCCACAACGACATTCGTATCTGTGTATATTCCTTTAAGTCACATTTTGAGACGGACATGTTCGTTTGTTTTGTTGCTATATTCCCTAAGTTATATTATAATAGCAGTTCTTCTGTGTACCTTAATTGTTTTAATTAAGAAAATAGGAGGTGCAGCTTTTAACACACGATCACACAATCAAAGTCTTAATAAAACAGTACCCTAGGAAAATGAAATTCGGAAATGACTTCAAAATCAAAGATACGATAAAAATATACCTAATTGCCAAATCCTGCCACTTCCACCTCAAAAACATGGCGCGCATCCGCCCCTAATTAACGTCGGACGTATTTGGACCTAATGCGTATGCACAGAGAGCACTGTGTGCACAGTCAGACTTCCCCAGCAGAAAGCATCGACTCTTGCGATAAAGTTTTGATCTGTCATTGCATCTAATGCCTGTCAGGAGAACCACCACTAGAGATGGACTTACTCCTGCAATGTAAACATTACAGTTTCTAACAAACGGCAGTGTTTTACATTGCAAGGTTAGAAGGTCCTCTCATTAAGATGAAGTGGTCTGGGTGCCTACAGTGTCTATTTAATGATCACCCAGGTCTATTGGGACAGATGAATTGAGGGAGGTCTGATAGGTAGGAGGTGAGTGACTCTGTGGAACTTACCTATATTTCTCTGGAGAACTCTTACAGGGGACAGATAGCAGTGAGTGGTGAGGACCAGTGACTCACACTTATTGAATGGAGTGTGAAGACTTGGGAATTCTACATGAAATGCAGTGAGAGGTTTGTAGATTAGAGTTTAATATTGTCACTTATATCCACATTGATTTGTACCTCTGTACATTAACACTGTGCCGCCCTGGTGGTCTGCACCAATATAACACAAACAGAATGACTTCCAATACTGTCAACAAGCATTCTCTAAGTCTATATAAAACCAAACACCATTTATTGTCCACTAGAGGTCCCCAGCAGCTTGTTTAGCAGCCCATTGAAAGTCAGCAAACTATATACAATATTATTTAGTAAACGGAGGGTTCAAAGTGAATTTCAGATGTAAGGCCAGAGGCAGAAACCGGAGAGCACAGCTTAGAGAATTTTAGCAGTTTGGCTCTTTTTACATTAAGTTTTAAATTCACTTAGAATTCTCTCTTTAGTGAATAATATAAACTGGCCGACACTTTGTCTGTTTTGTTATATTTTCGTTCATACTGGGTAAAGTGTGTTTTCGTATTGGAAACTTGTGGAAAACTCATACACCACACATTGCGATGGATTTTATTGTATTGCTGTGGAGCTCTGTGATAGACTCATACACTGAACATTACTGGGAGTTGTATTGCTGTGGAGCCCTGTGAGCCCTGTGAAACTCATACACTGTACATTACTGGGAGTATTATTGCTGTGGAGCTCTGTGAAACTCATACACTGTACATTACTGGGAGTTTTATTGCTGTGGAGCTCTGTGAAACTCATACACTGTACATTACTGGGAGTTGTATTGCTGTGGAGCCCTGTGAAACTCATACACTGTACATTACTGGGAGTATTATTGCTGTGGAGCTCTGTGAAACTCATACACTGTACATTACTGGGAGTTTTATTGCTGTGGAGCTCTGTGAAACTCATACACTGCACATTACTGGGAGTATTATTGCTGTGGAGCTCTGTGAAACTCATACACTGTACATTACTGGGAGTTTTATTGCTGTGGAGCTCTGTGAAACTCATACACGGCACATTACTGGGAGTATTATTGCTGTGGAGCTCTGTTAAAACCCATACACTGTACATTACTGGGAGTTTTATTGCTGTGGAGCTCTGTGAAACTCATACACTGCACATTACTGGGAGTATTATTGCTGTGGAGCTCTGTGAAACTCGTACACTGCACATTACTGGGAGTTTTATTGCTGTGGAGCTCTGTGATAAACTCGTACACTGCACATTACTGGGGGTTTTATTGCTGTGGAGCTCTGTGATACCCTTATACACACTGCACATTACTGGGGGTTTTATTGCTGTGGAGATCTGTGATAAACTCATACACTGCACATTACTGTGAGTTTTATTGCTGTGGAGCTCTGTGTGAAACTCATACACTGCACATTACTGGGAGTATTATTGATATGGAGCTCTGTGATAGACTCATACACTGAACACTACTGGGAGTTTTATTGCTGTGGAGCTCTGTGGTACACATACATTATTGTGAGTTGTATTGCTGTGGAGCTCTGTGGTACACATACATTATTGTGAGTTGTATTGCTCTGGAGCTCTGTGATAAGACTCGTGTTACTGTCTGGTTTGCGCTGATGTCCGGCACTTTGCTTTATCTTGATCCTGTCCTTCTACAGACAGTAAGCTCGCGGCCTGCTCTGTCTCATTATCTGTGACGCAGCTCGCAATACACAGCTTAAATCTATATAGACATTAAACGCAGAATTTTATCAAATTAAAGTATACTGTGCTTTCTTTAATCTTCACCGAGCTCCATATCTTTAACCAATGACTTCCCCTCACAGAGTTCCATATCTTTAACCAATGACTTCCCCTCACAGAGCTCCATATCTTTAACCAATGACTGCCCCTCACAAAGCTCCATATCTTTAACCAATGACTGCCCCTCACAGAGCTCCATATCAAAGTTTCCCGAGTTTCGGTCAGCTTATTGCACACAATGGGTTATCTGGTTGTAAGAGGTGAATGCTCGGTAATGGCTGCAAAGCGCTGGTCCGAAAGGAGCAGAATTGGACAGGACTGGCTCACTGCCAGGGTTTAATGAAGTAAAAAGGATTAAAAGGGAGCGGCGATTCATATTTCATCTAAACAAAATGTTCAGAACTGGTTTTTAAAAAGTACTTTAATTACAATGACTACACAAATCGTTTAATGCATCCAGGTGTGTCCAGGGGAACATCGAAAGCCACACCTCATCACCTGGGGTGTGAATAATTCTGTGTGTGACACTGAATACCACCCAGAGATAAGGCTGGTGGTGTGCCCGGTGCTGGGTCCAAGCTGCCACAAATGGGTTTATTATTTACCATACAATTAAAACAAGGCACGTATTTACTAAACTGTCAATCGAGATAAATTGAACATATATACAAAATAGAAAAATACCTGGCTTGGAGATTTATTTTTAATCAGAAATGTTTAACCTAAAATTTGCCATTCGTTTGACGGTTCTAAGGAATTAATAATATTAAGAATAAAAAGTACGCTTTCCATTTTAACTAGAAACCTTCTTTATGCCAATTACTTCCAACATTTGAAATTCACATTGAATTTCTGCTAAATACTCACTATAGCCAATAAGTTTGCCTCACGCGGTGAACACACACTGGGAGTATTTATAAACACTCAATTCCTTATCTTACAACCGAGCAGGACTAACTGAACCACATAATGTCACACAATGTCACATAATGTCACGCAGTGTCACGCAATGCGACGCAATGTCACACAATGTCACGCAGTTTCACGCAATGCGACGCGTTGTCACACAATGGCACGAAATATCACTGACTGTCAAAGAATGTGACGCAATATCACAGAATGTCACGCAATGTCATGCAATGTCACATAATATCACATAATGTTACGCAATGTCACGCAATGTCACACAATGTCACATAATGTCACGCAATGTCACACACAGTCATATAATGTCATGCAATGTCCAACAATGTCACATAATGTCACATAATGTCACGCAATCTCACACAATGTTACCGAATGTCACACAATGTCACACAATGTCACGCAATGTCACATAATGTCACACAATGTTACGCAATGTCACCCAATGTCACATAATGTCACACAATTTCCCGCAATGTCACGCAATATCACACAATATCACACAATGTCACACAATATCGCATAATGTTACGCAATGTCACACAGTGTCACACAATGTCACATAATGTCACACAATGTCACACATGGTCACATAATGCCACGCAATGTCAAACAATGTCACATAATGTCACGCAATCTCACACAATGTCACCGAATGTCACACAATGTCGCGAGTTTAACTGTTTAGTAGATATGCCTCCAGGAGTGGCATGGCAGGAGGGGTAATAGGGAGCTTTAAAATCTCTCTAATTGTAATTTCTATCTTATTTACCCCCATTGGCTTTTTATTTATTTTCTATTGAGCTTTTTTTAATGTGGTGGCTGGCGTCACCGAACATTCTTTAATTCTTTGCCTGCTGGCTGCTAGTAATAGTTTGGATTTTCTAAAAATCTGGTCCCGGATTTTAAGCATTTGGTTCAAGATTCAGCTGTCAGGCTAAAATTCTGACAAAATTACAAAATCCGGACAGATGTAAATTGCATGAGCAATGTTCACATTTTGCAGTCCGAATGGTCCAGCAACGCAGCCAGATGGTTTTGTTTCATTCCGTAGGGAGCCATTCACACTTTATTATCCCGATAGATTTTAGCGGACATATAACTCGTTTGAGTTTGCATTCCAGTGGTGCGATTTTTGTATCTTGTTACTCTGTATGCTGGCCACGGATTATAAAATTAGTGATACAGATTTCGTGGGTGCTTGTGTAGGTGTTTATTATATCTTTTATTGTGGCTCTTAGATTAAATGTTCTGTTGTGTAAGATTATATACATGTAGATTGTGAATAGGATATTATATGCCTTTATTTATCCTGTTTTGGAGACACACTTTACCTAAGCAACTTTTATCTGTGTTTATTCTATTTCATATTCCACCATTCTATATACAAACATGTATCCCTCGGTGGCCATCGCACTAGAGCTACGTATAGCTCTAATATACATCATCCTACAATCTGCACATTTGTGGGAACGCATGCTATAAACTGAGTCTGAGAATATTTCATGCTGATAAAAGGTTTCGTTTCATGCTCCATCATATAAAGAACGTTACCTAATGTCGCTAGGAATCAGTACATTTCATTCTTCTGTTTATGGGACTTACTGGTGAAGGTAATAACACTTTGTATGTCCTTGTAGCTGACTCCCTGAAATGCTATTATTGCCATGAACAAATAGAAAGCCGAAACTGCTGGGGTGAAATGGAGTGTCCGCCCGATGTAAAAATGTGCAAAACAACTGTGTACAGTCCAAACATTGGTAAGTAGCCAGAGACTCTACGGAAAAAAATCACTATACGAGTACGAAATGTCTTGGAATAGATAACTGGCGGTGGAAAGCATGGCAAGCTTTCTGTGTGGTGAGAGAGGGGTAAGGGCAATTTGACCTGGAGGGGAGAGTGCAGTTTACAGGAAAAGAATATAGAGAGTGTATGACAATAAGCTGTCCATTCCTGTCACTGAAACTTTGGCATCAATGTGACATTTTGTAAATTTGAGTGAGTTCATCAGCTTATCCCAGCCTTCCCTCATTCTCCAACCCATGGGCTGCAAGGTGACAAGTAGCCTTCCCTCGTTCTCCAACCCATGGGCTGCAAGGTGATTAGTAGCCTCCCCTCGTTCTCCAACCCATGGGCTGCAAGGTGATAAGTAGCCTTCCCTTGTTCTCCAACCCATGGGCCGCAACGAGATAAGTAGCCTCCTCTTATTCCAACCCATGGGCCGCAAGGTGATAAGTAGCCTCCCCTCATGCTCCAACCCATGGGCTGCAATGTGATAAGTAGCCTCCCCTCATGCTCCAACCCATGGGCTGCAATGTGATAAGTAGCCTCCCCTCATGCTCCAACCCATGGGCTGCAAGGTGATAAGTAGCCTCCTCTCATGCTCCAACCTATGGGCCGCAAGGTGATAAGTAGCCTCCTCTCATGCTCCAACCCATGGGCCGCAAGGTGATAAGTAGCCTCCTCTCATGCTCCAACCTATGGGCCGCAAGGTGATAAGTAGCCTCCTCTCATGCTCCAACCCATGGGCTGCAATGTGATAAGTAGCCTCCCCTCATGCTCCAACCTATGGGCCGCAAGGTGATAAGTAGCCTCCTCTCATGCTCCAACCCATGGGCTGCAAGGTGATAAGTAGCCTCCTCTCATGCTCCAACCCCTGGGCCGCAAGGTGATAAGTAGCCTCCTCTCATGCTCCAACCCATGGGCTGCAATGTGATAAGTAGCCTCCCCTCATGCTCCAACCCATGGGCTGCAAGGTGATAAGTAGCCTCCCCTCATGCTCCAACCCATGGGCCGCAAGGTGATAAGTAGCCTCCTCTCATGCTCCAACCCATGGGCTGCAAGGTGATAAGTAGCCTCCTCTCATGCTCCAACCTATGGGCCGCAAGGTGATAAGTAGCCTCCTCTCATGCTCCAACCCATGGGCTGCAAGGTGATAAGTAGCCTCCTCTCATGCTCCAACCTATGGGCCGCAAGGTGATAAGTAGCCTCCTCTCATGCTCCAACCTATGGGCCGCAAGGTGATAAGTAGCCTCCTCTCATGCTCCAACCCATAGGCCGCAAGGTGATAAGTAGCCTCCTCTCATGCTCCAACCCATGGGCTGCAAGGTGATAAGTAGCCTCCTCTCATGCTCCAACCCATGGGCTGCAAGGGGATAAGTAACCTCCTATCATTCTCCAACCCATGGGCTGCAAGGTGATAAGTAGCCTCCCCTCGTTCTCCAACCCATGGGCTGCAAGGAGATAAGTAACCTCCTCTCATGCTCCATCCCATGGGCTGCATGGTGATAAGTAGCCTCCTCTCATGCTCCATCCCATGGGATGCATGGTGATAAGTAGCCTCCTCTCATGCTCCAACCCATGGGCTGTAAGGTAATAAGTAGCCTCCTCTCATGCTCCAACCCATGGGCCGCAAGGTTATAAGTATAGAAATAAGGGCTTAGAAGATGGCAAGGGGGGTTGTCTTTTTGGACATTGTCCTCATGGAGGTAAATTCCTTTAATGTAGAGGGCGACCAGGATTCCTCTTTATTATTTCCTTATACACAGTAGTAACATTGTGACCTAGTGGTCTTTGTTAAGCTATATCTAATAGTGAAAATATGTTTAATGGATGGACATCGTAAATTCATGCACAGGGAGAGCTGACACCAACATTACAATATTTGGAGACTGTACATATGTTGATCAACGCCATGTAAGATCATACAGTAAACGTACGTTTTAAAAAACACATACAGTTACAGCTCAGTTTTTCCATGATACATTACTGTTAGCTAGCAAAAGAAACAGACCTTTTTGTCTGATTTTCCCCATCTTACATTTCAGGTTATCCTTTTAACGGGGAAGAAGTAGTGACAAGATCTTGTGCCAAGTCCTGCGTTGAGACAAGTCAAGATTTCATTGGAAATGATCGTCCAGTGTTTTGCTGCACAAGTGACTTCTGCAACAATAGAGGATTGTTTTGGACTTCGGACCACAACGCAAACTCAACAGGCATCGCCCCCCAGAGCTATGATGTAATGACTATATCAGTGGGTTTAATGTGGGTCCTGTACTGGACTTAGTATTATTAGATACTGTAAAAAAATCCAATATTTTCATAAAAGCATCATCTGAATATGACTGAAGTCCATGAGGTTTTGGAAACTTTTGGAGAAAAATATTGCATTGTCCCGAGCTCTTCAGCTCTCTATATTGCGGTAGCAAACCTGGCCTCTTCACTAAACTTTATTATGCTAGAATTTAGTCAGATTACATTAGAGGCAAATTTCTATGTGATCCGAATACTGTTCCCCTGAAACATTCATCCTGGGCCTTTTTCTCACTGCTATTTCGCTCACTGTATTTCATAGACGAAGCAGCATTGTGAGTAAAGAGGAATGGAGGCTAGCGTAGCTTTCGGACGTTAAGACGTTAGACTCCATCACTGAAATCTGACTCTGCCCAATCTACGTTAACTCTACCTCCTGCCCCAATCACCTAGAGATTGATGTCTGATGAGAAAGGGCAAGATGTGGTGGTGGAGGAAAGCTCCGTATAAAATAAAGGCAGCCAGTGATATAATGGGTAATTACATGCACAAATCAAATGGGAATAGGATTTTAGAAATGTAGTTAGCCTTCATTGGTGGCGTGGTTCAGGGTTACAGTGCCCCATGACATTTATTCTTTGCCCAAAATAGTTAGATTACGGGGTCTCCCTCTTTAGTAAAATGGAACAGGATTACCCCTTTACTCACCAGCACCACAACAGACTCTTCTCTGCAGGCTGACCCATCTCTGCTAATGTCATCAGGTTTCTTATTGGATTTTGTCCAATGAAATGCTTCTCATAAAGCATTGTGGACTTAAAGCACATGCACAGCAATCGCTGCGATGCCCCAATTTAGATGTTCTCCTCTGTTGCACTGAGAATGGATGTAACATGAATTCTGTACATGCTAGGGTCTGTAAGAACGTGGAAAACAGAAATGGGTTAAGAATGTTAGAATGTTAAACCTTGGTGGTACACCTTCCCTGATGGAGCAAGGACGGAGAATATAAATGCAGATCTTTTCCAAAACTCTCTGTATCACATTGCTACATCACTGAGTTATACATCCAGTCATTTCTGCACAATATTATACTATATAGATAACTGTAATCTTCTCTGTTTTTACTGTGGCTGTATACTTATTTTTGTATCTTGTTAATACATACATACAAAGTAATTTTCTAGCGTGAAACAAAATCTAATAAAATTTAACAAAATGTAACCAACAAGAGCCAATTTACCTTCCTATTTTCTACAGAACATTTTGTAACAAAGCAGAGAAATGTATCTGAGTTGCATTCTGCTTTTTTGCTTCCTTGCAGAGAGACTGTAAATGTCAGCCACCTGTTCTCTCACACTTTACAACACCAGTTGTAGGTCAAATTTCAAGACTGCGTGTCCGAGTGAGGGGCACATCGAGCCACTGATCTGCAATAGCAACCTCAGATGCATCATACAGATACTTGATGGAATTCTGCCAATATATAAACATTCATTTTCCATTCTGCTGGTATTTTAAAATGCTGAATTCCCACAAATGCCAGATTTTAGATGGCATTCAAGACTAATATTTTAGCAGACACCAATTGTTTCCAAAGAACTTTCCCACGCTGTGTAAAATGACACAGAACACTCTGATTGGTTAGATTCCAAGCCCACCAATCAGAGTGCTCTTTGTCATTTTACACAGCGTGGGAAAATTCCAAAGAACTTTCCCACGCTGTGTAAAATGACACAGAATCTAACCAATCAGAGTGCTCTGTGTCATTTTACACAGCGTGGGAAAGTTCTTTGGAATTTTCCCACGCTGTGTAAAATGACAAAGAGCACTCTGATTGGCTTAAACCAGCCAATCAGAGTGTTCTTAGCCTAATTGCAGGGCGTGGCAAGGCTTTATAAGCCTTCCCCGCCCTGCAGAGCTCAGTCTGCGCGGAGCCCTCCATGGGTTAAGATGGATTTTTTTTTTGCGCTGTTTTTTTTTTTTTTTCTTTAATTGTGTCGGTTCTTATGGCTTTTTATTTGGCCTTTTTTGGGGCTGAAAAAAGAAGATTTTAGAAAAAAGAAGACGTCAAATGGTAAGTTGAATTTTTCTTTACAGGTTAGTTATTTTATTCCCCCTTCACTAATTTTTAGAGTGAGGGGGGTATGTAGGGAATAACTTTTTTGGGGTGGGGGGGGGGGGGGTGAGTAGGGGCTTGGGGACCCCTTGTCACCTTTGATTGGGGGGGGATTTTTATTTAGGGCCCCCACCCACCACTCAGGGGCGGGGGCTGTGGGGGGGACAATAGGTCCCACCCGTATTGTTTTTTGAGGGCCCCCACCCACCACTCAGGGGTGGGGGCCAGGGGGGAGGACAGTAGGTCCCCCCTCATTATTTTTATGGCCCCCACCCACCGCGCAGGGGTGGGCGTGGGGGGAGGACAGTAGGTCCTCCCCCGTTGTGTTTTATGGCCCCCACCCACTGTGCAGGGGTGGGGGCCAGGGGGGTGGACAGTAGGTCCCCCCCCTCATTATTTTTATGGCCCCCACCCACCGCGCAGGGGTGGGGGCCAGGGGGAGGACAGTAGGTCCCCCCCTCATTATTTTTATGGCCTCCACCCACCACGCAGGGGTGGGGGCGGGGGGGAGGACAGAAGGTCCTCCCCCATTGTGATTTATGGCCCCCACCCACCGCGCAGGGGTGGGGGCCGGGGGGAGGACAGTAGGTCCCCCCTCATTATTTTTTTGGCCCCCAACCACCGCGCAGGGGTAAGGGCAGGGGGAGGACAGTAGGTCCTCCCCCCATTGTGATTTATGGCCCCCACCCATCGCGCAGGGGAGGGGGCAGGTGGGAGGACAGTAGGTCCCCCCCTCATTATTTTTATGGCCCCCACCCAACGCACAGGGGTGGGGGCGGAGGAAGGACAGTAGGTCCTCCCCCCATTGGGATTTATGGCCCCCACCCACTGCGCAGGGGTGGGGGCCGGGGGGAGGACAGTAGGTCCCTCCTCTCATTATTTTTATGGCCCCAACCCACCACGCAAGGGTGGGGGCGGGGGGCGGGGGGAGGACAGTAGGTCCCCCCCCAGTGTGTATCAGGGTCCCTGAGGACAGGTGTCAATCCATATCTGCCAAATGACCCTATGTAGGGGGAACAGTCCCTATTCTGCTCTGTGTCAGTGTGTATCAGGGATCCTTAGGATAGATGTCAATCCATATCTGCCAAGTGACCCTATGTAGGGGGAACAGTCCTTATTCTGCTCTGTGTCAGTGTGTATCAGGGATCCTTAGGATAGGTTTCAATCCATATCTGCCAAGTGACCCTATGTAGGAGGAACAGTCCATATTCTGCTCTGTGTCAGTGTGTATCAGGGATCCTTAGGATAGGTGTCAATCCATATCTGCCAAGTGACCCTATGTAGGGGGAACAGTCCTTATTCTGCTCTGTGTCAGTGCGTATCAGGGATCCTTAGGATAGGTGTCAATCTATATCTGCCAAATGACCCTATGTAGGGGGAACAGTCCCTATTCTGCTCTGTGTCAGTGTGTATCAGGGATCCTTAGGATAGATGTCAATCCATATCTGCCAAGTGACCCTATGTAGGGGGAACAGTCCTTATTCTGCTCTGTGTCAGTGTGTATCAGGGATCCTTAGGATAGGTTTCAATCCATATCTGCCAAGTGACCCTATGTAGGAGGAACAGTCCATATTCTGCTCTGTGTCAGTGTGTATCAGGGATCCTTAGGATAGGTGTCAATCCATATCTGCCAAGTGACCCTATGTAGGGGGAACAGTCCTTATTCTGCTCTGTGTCAGTGTGTATCAGGCTCTCTGAGGACAGGTGTCAATCCATATCTGCCAAGTGACCCTATGTAGGGGGAACAGTCCCTATTCTGCTCTGTGTCAGTGTGTATCAGGGATCCTTAGGATAGATGTCAATCCATATCTTCCAAGTGACCCTATGTAGGGGGAACAGTCCCTATTCTGCTCTGTGTCAGTGTGTATCAGGGATCCTTAGGATAGGTGTCAATCCATATCTGCCAAGTGACCCTATGTAGGGGGAACCGTCCCTAATCTGCTCTGTGTCAGTGTGTATCAGGGATCCTTAGGACAGGTGTCTATCCATATCTGCCAAGTGACCCTATGTAGGAGGAACAGTCCCTATTCTGCTCTGTGTCAGTGTGTATCAGGGATCCTTAGGATAGGTGTAAATCCATATCTGCCAAGTGACCCTATGTAGGGGGAACAGTCCCTATTCTGGTCTGTGTCGGTGTGTATCAGGGATCCTTAGGATAGGTGTCAATCCATATCTGCCAAATGACCCTATGTAGGGGGAACAGTCCCTATTCTGCTCTGTGTCAGTGTCGGGGGGGGAGTATCTGCAGTAATACAGAGTGTCTGGAGGGAGTATCTTCAGTAACACAGGGTGTCTGGAGGGAGTATCTGCAGTAACACAGAGTGTCTGGGGGGAGTATCTGCAGTAACACAGGGTGTCTGGAGGGAGTATCTGCAGTAACACAGAGTGTCTGGAGGGAGTATCTGCAGTAACACAGAGTGTCTGGAGGGAGTATCTGCAGTAACACAGGGTGTCTGGGGGGAGTATCTGCAGTAACAGAGGGTGTCTGGAGGGAGTATCTGCAGTAACACAGAGTGTCTGGAGGGAGTATCTGCAGTAACACAGAGTGTCTGGAGGGAGTATATGCAGTAACACAGAGTGTCTGGAGGGAGTATCTGCAGTAATACAGAGTGTCTGGAGGGAGTATCTGCAGTAACACAGAGTGTCTGGAGGGAGTATCTGCAGTAACACAGAGTGTCTGGAGGGAGTATCTGCAGTAACACAGAGTGTCTGGAGGGAGTATCTGCAGTAACACAGGGTGTCTGGAGGGAGTATCTGCAGTAACACAGGGTGTCTGGAGGGAGTATCTGCAGTAACACAGGGTGTCTGGAGGTAGTATCTGCAGTAACACATAGTGTCTGGAGGGAGTATCTGCAGTAACACAGAGTGTCTGGGGGGAGTATCTGCTTGTAACATTTATATGCACTGAAAAAAAAATAATAAAAAATAATAATAAATTGAAAAAATAAATGGTTGCAGATTCCGAATGAATCTAAAATGGATGCTGTCCAGTAGGTGGGAGCGTCTGCTAGGGAGGGTGTGCTGCTGATTGGCTGGAATGTGTCTGCTGACTGTGAGGTACAGGGTCAAAGTTTACTCAATGATAAAGAATAGGGGGCGGACCGAACATTGCATGTGTTCGCCCGCGGTGGCGAACGCAAACATGCTATGTTCGCCAGGAACTATTCGCCAGCGAACCGTTCAGGACATCACTAGTGGTCACCTAGTCCCAGGGCTATGTACAGAACCTGGTGGGCCTCCTCTATGGACCTGAAGCTCCAGTTCTAGCTGTAAGGAAGACATTTTCTGAGCTGACAGGGGATCAAAATATCCCCCAACAAGGGAGCTGTTAAAGTAATTTGCACCTGTTATTGGAACAGACCACAACAGTTCCCCACTGGACCACCATCGATCTGGGTCACCATCCACCGAACCACCCGTTAAAGGTAAACAGGAGGACACTACACATACAACACTTAGTTTCCTCTACACACAACATTCAGCCAGCACACAGACAAGCACCCTCAGCCTCCCACCACATACAGCCAGGGCTGCCATCAGAAATATTTGAGCCCCTGACACAGCCCAAAGTCTGGGCCCCTGTGGCCCACTCCTGAGCCCGCTTCTGGTCCTGCCCACATGGCCTGCCTCCTAGTTCCACTCACAGGGACCATCCTAAGTCCACCCACAAGGATGAAGTGTGTGTGCACTGAATTTGGTGTGCGTATAGTGAAATGTAGAATGTGTGTAGTGGATACTAAGTGCTTAAATAAAGAGGATGTGGTGTGTATGTTGTGGATTCAGATTGTATGTTTGTGTGTATTAGATGCAGAATGTGTTTGTGTAGTGGATGTAGTGTGTATAGTGAATGCAGAGTGTGTGTTTGTGTAGGGGGTGTATCATGTGTGTAGAGTGAATCCAGAGTGCGTGTTTGTGTAGTGGAAATAGTGTGTATATAGTAAATGCAGAGTGCGTGTTTGTGTAGTGGATATAGTGTGTGTATAGTAAATGCAGAGTGCGTGTTTGTGTAGTGGATGTTGTGTGTTTAGTGCATGCAGAGTGCATGTTTGTGTAGTGGATATAGTGTGTGTATAGTGAATGCAGAGTGTGTGTTTGTGTAGTGGGTGTAGTGTGTGTATAGTGAATACAGTGTAGTTGTGTAGCAGATGTAGTGTTTGTGTGTATAGGGAATGCAGAGTGTGTATAATGAATGCAGAATGTGTGTTTGTGTAGTGGATGTAGTGTGTGTGTATATAGTGACTGCAGAGTGTGTAGTGAATGTAGTGAGTGTATAGTGAATGCAGAGTCTATATTTGTGTTGTGGACGTAGTGTTTGCATGTATTAGATGCAGTGTGTATAGTTACTGCAGAGCGTGTGTTTGTGTAGTGGATGCAGTGTGTATAGTGAATGTGGTGTGTGTTTGTGTGGTGAATGGAGTTTGTGTAGTCGATGCTGTGTGTGTTTGTGTAGTGAATGCTTTGTGTATAGTGAATGTGGTGTATGTGCCTGTGTAGTAAATGCAGTTTGTGTGGTGGATGTGTGTGTATGTGTGGTGGTGGTGGTGGTGTGTGTGTTTGTGTGTGTGTGTCTGTGTGTGTGTGTGTGTGTGTGTAGTGGATGTGTTTTTATGTTGACAAATGCAGTGAGGGTATATTTTTTTCTTTTAATTTCTATTAATTCAAAATAAAAAGTATTCCCCCCCTCCCTGTCTCCTACCTGTAGCCAGGGAGGGGGAACACTGGAATCCCTGGTGGTCCAGTTGGTGGCTCAGCAGTTGGTCCAGTCTTCATCTTTCCCCTCCGGGCTCTACTTCTGTAGTGAGCACGGCATGTATTGCATGCCGCAGAGCTTTGCCGTGACAACCCACGCTTTACAGCCGCGGCAATCGTTTACAGCCGTGGCGTGCCAGAGGTTGCCGGAGTAGGAGGTGAGTGTGAAGCCAGTAGGGCCCGCAGAGGCATGTATATATATAGATATATAGTGGTACGCACAGGGCCCGGTCCCTCAGAGCATTACCAGTGCAGACCGGGCGCCCCAGGACTGCCGGGCCTGTGACAACCGTCATAGTTGTAACACTCTGATGGTGGCCCTACATACAGCTCTCAGTCTCTTCCACACACAACACTTAGTAGGCTGTCTTTAACACAACAAACTATGCAACAATGTGTAATATCAATCGGCAGTGGCTAAGACCAGTAAGGTATTGTCATGCATGAAAAAGGGCATTCATTCTCAGGATGACAATATCATTTTGCCTCTTTATAAATCACTGGTAAGACCACATATTGAATATGCTGTGCAATTTTGGCCACCTGTTCTAAAGAAGGATATTATGGCATTAGAAAAGTGCAGAGGCGGGCTACAAAATTAATAAAAGGAATCGAACATATCAGCTATGAAGAAAGGTTAGCAAATTTAAACCTATTTCGTTTCGAAAAACGGCACCTGAGAGGGGATATGATAACATTATACAAATATACTCGGGACCAATACAAACTATTGTTTGGAAATCTATTCACAAACCGGACTTTACATAGGACACAAGGTCATGCGTTTAGACTGGAAGAAAGAAGATTTTATCTAAGGCAAAGGAAAGGTTATTTTTACTGTAAGAACAATAAGGATATGGAATTCTCTACCTGAAGAAGTGGTTTTATCAGAGTCCATACAGATGTTCAAACAGCTACTAGATGCATACTTGCAAAAACAGAATATTCAAGAATATAATCTTTCAATGTAGGGTAATAACTGCTTGATCCAAGGATAAATCTGACTGCCATTCTGGGGTCAAGAAGGAATTTTTTCCTAGCTTGTTGCAAAATTGGAAGTGCTTCAAACTGGGTTTTTTACCTTCTTTTGGATCAACAGCAAAAACAAATGTGTGGAAGGCTGAACTTGATGGACGCAAGTCTCTTTTCAGCTATTTAACTATGTAACTATGTAAAAGGGGCAGCTGCCCCGGGCCCATACACTCCTGGGGAGACCCTAAGCAGCTCCCCCCTTTTTCTCCTCTGCACACAACAATTTATTTTAGGATCACCGTTCCTAAAATAAATAGTTACAGGCAACAGGCCACCCCCACTAAGGGGGCCCATTGGG
The DNA here is from genome assembly GCF_036172605.1 of Pelobates fuscus. Classification (NCBI taxonomy): domain Eukaryota; kingdom Metazoa; phylum Chordata; class Amphibia; order Anura; family Pelobatidae; genus Pelobates; species Pelobates fuscus. The sequence goes on from NC_086320.1 coordinate 13,883,932, forward strand.
TGAAACATGCACTTATGGCCACCAAGTGGACATTTACAAGCAAGGTCACAGTCAGACGCTGTGGCCCCTTAACAGCATGACCGGGACCCTTGCTTATCGGCAGCCTTGAAGGAAATGAAAGCATGTTACTTTCTCCTACAGATAAAGTAGCCGTGCAGGAGGCAAAGAAGAGGGGAGCCACAGGTGCAGACTGGGAAGCTAACTCCTAACCACCTCCACTGCCCCCCTGTCCCTTAGTGATCTCCTCTGCCCCCCTTTCCCTTAATGCTCCCCCTGTCCCTTAGTGCTCTCCCCTGCACACCGCACCCCGTTCCAATAGTGCTCTCCCTCCCCCTGTCCCTTAGAGTTTCCCCCCACCGCCACCTTTCCCTTATTGATCTCCCCCCATCTTTCCCTTAGTGATCTTTCCACCCCCCCCCCCATCTCTTAGTGGTCTCCTACCCACCCCCCCATCATTCACTTAGTGGTGTCTCCCTTCCCATCTTTCCCTTATTGGTATCCCCCATCTTTCCCTTACTGGTCTTTCCTCCCTCCATCTTTCCCTTAGTGGTATCCCCTCCTCCACAGTGTCCCTCAGTGATGTCTCCCCCCCCCCCTCAGTGTCCCTTAGTGCTGTCTCTCCCCTCCCAGTGTCCCTTAGTGATGTCTCCCCCCAGTGTCCCTTAGTGCTGCCCCCCCAGTGTCCCTTAGTGCTGTCTCTCCCCCAGTGCCCCTTAGTGCTGTCTCTCCTCCCCGTGTCCCTTAGTGCTCTCTTCCCCCAGTGTCCCTTAGTGCTGTCTGCCCCCAGTGTCCCTTACTGCTGTCTCCCCCCCCCCCAGTGTCCCTTAGTGCTGCCCCCCTCCCCCAGTGTCCCTTAGTGCCGTCTCCCTGTCTTCCCTGGTGTGCCTCCTACCTCTTTGTAGCATGGCCACTCACTGAGAAGAACACTTCCTTTCAATCCCGCTGTGCGCTTCCCTCCTACCGGGTTACTCAGATCTGGTGCCCCCTGGGCTGGAGCTCCCTAGGAGACTGCCTAAGACGCCTATAGGACGGGCCGGCCCTGCCTTCTCATTTAGTGGTCCCCCCCCACCTGTGTTCCTTTTCCCTTCCCTCCCCTGTACCTTAGTGCCCCCCTTAATGTTCCTCTCTCTCCCCCATGTCCCATAGTGTTCATTCTCCCCCCTCTCCTGTCCCGCAGTATTCTTTCGCCCCCCTCCCCTGTCCCAAAGTGTTCTTTCTCCCCCCTCCCCGTCCTGATACCGGAGAAACTGACGGAAGCCGAGCACAGAGAGACGGACACAGGTTTCTTCAGGAAGGAAGAGATCTTTATTCGATTCACCGACCGGTACTCAGAGGGACTAATGTCACCAAAAAACAGCAAAGTCTGAGCCCCGAACATACAGTGTAGGTCCCTTGTATAGGCATATAACTCCTCCCATAATCAGTTCAACCTACACATACTCTTATCCAATCAACAGAACAAAGACTAACTTCCTGTTTTACCACATGGCTTGCCCAGCACAATGGAGGAGGGGAATTCTATATCCTGTATTCCTACACATGCTCCTTACACTACTGATTGTATCTTTGCCACGTGCAACCAACCGACCGATACATCAGTATATGCACGTACACATGCCACGTGGTAATCTCGGCCTACTAAATTTATTTTTACCGAGATTCCACCACAGTCCCATAGTGTTCTTTCTCCCCCCGTCCCATAGTGTTCTTTCTCCCCCTCCTTCCTATTCAATACACTGCCCCCCATCCCCACAATTTAATACACTGCCCTTCCTCCTCCCTATTCAATACACTGTCCCCCCTCCCCACAATTTAATACACTGCCCTTCCTCCTCGTAACCTCCCCACAATTTAATACACTGCCCCCCTCCCCAAAATGTAATACTGCCCTCCCCACATAGACAACAGCTCATCTTCCCCTACCTCAAGATGAGCTGTCTACCAGTTCCAGCCCGGCCTGCACAATCTCTTCTGATTAAGCATGTACTGCGAGCAGGAGGGAAGGAGGAGTGAGTGGCTGGCCTGGTCTGCAGATAGCCAGACACTCTGAGCGCCACCGCCGCGCAGATGCCGGGTATGACATCATACGCTGTTCATATCCGGAGGCCGGTGTGAACAAATACTTTATGCTCTTGCAGCCGTGGCTGGTCACAAAAGCACGCAATTGGCCGCGGCCCGCTGGAGTGCAGACTGTCTTGAGGCAGCACCCTGGGAAATGTCCCAGTAGGCCATTCCGGCCCTGGTGTCACCGCACCCCCCCCCCAATGGACCCCGGTGCGGTTTGCACCACCCGCACTCCCTTGTGACGCCACTGTGTCTATCACAGTGTGTGTTTGGCAGTGCATGTGTATATGTGCATACATTTCAGCATTCAAATGCCAACACTACATGCAAACACACTCCTGCATTGAAATGTCAACTACAAACCTACCTCTCTGTTAACCCCTTAAGGACGGAGGTAATTGTACACGTTCTGATTAAATCAAAATCAAAACAAACAGCTGGAATTTGCGCTACCGTGTTTCCCCGAAAATAAGACCTACCCCGAAAATAAGCCCTAGCTGGATTTTCGGGGTGGGCTGCAATATAAGCCCTACCCCAAAAATAAGACCTAGGCATTTTACCTTTGCGGCCCGGCGGGACTTCCTTCTTCTATGAGGAGGAGGGGGAGGAGCGTTGCGGGCCGCGGCATCGCGCAGCGTGATGACGACGTGCGCAGCGTGATGACGACGTGCGCAGCGCCGTCAGTCTGCCTTCACGGATCTTCAGCGGAAGGATCCATTCCGGGTGGTGAGGCACTTTGAACTGTGAGTAGATACCGGTATTTTATGTCTGGGACTTAATTAATTAAAGGGGGGGGGGTGAATTAATTAAAGGGGGGGTGAATTAATTAAAGGGGGTGGATTAATTAAAGGGGTGGTGGATTAATTAAAGGGGTGGTGGATTAATTAAAGGGGGTGAATTAATTAAAGGGGGGTGGATTAATTAAAGGGGGTGGATTAATTAAAGGGGTGGTGGATTAGTTAGAGGGGGTGGATTAATTAGAGGGGGTGGATTAATTAGAGGGGGGTGGATTAATTAGAAGGGGGTGGATTAATTAAAGGGGTGGTGGATTAATTAGAGGGGGTGGATTAATTAGAGGGGGTGGATGTATTAAAGGGGGTGGATTAATTAGAGGGGTGGATTAATTAGAAGGGGTGGATTAATTAGAGGGGGTGGATTTATTAAAGGGGGGTGGATTAATTAGAGGGGGTGGATTTATTAAAGGGGGTGGATTTATTAAAGGAGGGGTGGATTAATTGGAGGGGGTGGATTTATTAAAGGGGGGTGGATTAATTAGGGGGGGTGGATTAATTAGGGGGGGTGGATTAATTAGGGGGGGTGGATTAATTAGAGGGGTGGATTAATTAGAGGGTGTGGATTAATTAGGGGGGGTGGATTAATTAGAGGGGGTGGATTTATTAAAGGGGGGTGGATTAATTAAAGGGGGGGTGGATTAATTAAAGGGGGGGTTCAATGTACATACCGGTACCGTAAATAAATAAGCCCTACCCTGAAAATAAGCCCTAGTGTGTTTTTTGTGACTAAAATTAATATAAGACCCGGTCTTATTTTCAGATAAACACGGTATATGTCTGTTTGGGTGTAATTTACCTCTTTCATATTAAGTGCACCCTTATTATTTATCATTTTGTTAAGATGAAATAGGGCTTTAATTTCATATCAAATATTCATATATGAAACATAATTTAATATTATCTAAAAAAAGTTAGAAATTAAGAAATGCTTTCATTTTTTTAGTGAATGTTATCATACTGTTAGCTTTTACTGCAATGAAATACACATATTTGAATTCAGTGATGTCTCATGAGTACAACAGTAACCCCCAATGTAAAGGTTTTATGGTGTTTTGGGAAGTTACAGGGTCAAATATAGAATGTTACATTTTTCACATTGAAATTTGCTACACTGGTTATGCTGCCTTTGAGACCGATTGGTAGCTCAAGAATGAGAATTACCCCCATGATGGCATACCATTTGCAAAAGTAGAAAACCCAAGGTATTGCAAATTGGGTATGTTCAGTATTTTCAGTAAACACTGGCCAAAGTTAGCGTTCATATTTTTCTTTTGCATTTTTCACACACAAACAAATTTGACCCATATAAAAAAACAAATATTTGCAATACCTTGGGTTGTTCACTTTTGCAAATGGTATGCCATCATGGCGGTAATATTTTCTAAAATATTTAAATATATATATATATTTATATATAATTAATATTGAAATACACTTAGAAAGATGGTGTGTGTATGTGTATATGCATATAAAAGTACTTACATCATATACATATAAATGTATTTGATCTAAGTACTTTTATTTAAACAGTTTTTAAACTTTTATTAACTTTTAAAAACTTTGAAACATGCATATTGGGGACTGCCTGACAGCCCAGTCAACCCCCTGCAGGCAGAGCTGCAGACAGCTATTCCGGCCATGTGATAGTTACGACGTGCTCTCATGTGGTCCCCAGGATTGCGACCCCATCAGGGGAACGGCAGGGAGCCAGTAAGTATTAAGGATGACAGGAATATTCTGGGCTGCCTGCCGGCGTTTAGGTCCCTTAAGGACGGCATAGAATACCCACCGCCCTTAAGGAGTTAACCACCAAAATTATATATAAACACAACCCTGCATTCAAAAACCAACACAACACACAAATGGATGCTTGCATTCAAATGCCAACACCACATACAAACAAACTGTCACATTCACACAAACATACTCCATACAAAAACATGCTTACATTAAAACACACAAACACTGCTCAGTGGAAAAAGGTAGCGCCCCAGCTGTCAAAGCATTACTGGAGCTGCATGACAGAAGGGAATCTACCAGGGGCCTTTTAACGTTAGTTTGCCACTGTGTTGTGGTGGAGGGTGTGATTGCATGCTATTGATACCGGAGAAACTGACGGAAGCCAAGAACAGAGAGATGGACACAGGTTTCTTCAGGAAGGAAGAGATTCTTTATTCGGTTCACCGATCGGGACTCAGAGGGACTAATGTCACCAAAATACAACAAGTTCTGAGCCCCGGACAATAGTGCAGGCTCCTTATATAGGCACATAACTCCTCCCATATTAAGCTCCACCCGCACATTCTCTTAACCAATCAAAACAAATAAGAATTAACTTCCTGCTTGACCGCATGGCTTGTCCAGCACAATGGAGGAGGGGAATACTACATCCGATATTCTTGCACATGCTCCGTACACTACTGATCGTATCTTTGCCACGTGCAACCAACCGACCGATACGTCAGCATATGCACGTACGCATGCCACGTGGTAATCTCGGCCTACTAAATTTATTTTTACCGAGATTCCACCACATTCCCCCCTTTGATGCCTCTGATATTTCACAATTACTTGAGGCATCACTTAACCTTGGTTTGCATACACCTCAGGTTACCATGAATCAGACCAGACTTTTCTATGATGTGAATCCCTCAACACGCCTCTTCCTGCATTGGTTCTCCCTGATTTAGAGCCTCATATTTATATATGGCCATTATCTGTGCTGCAGCCTTCCTTTCTGCTATATTTTCTATCAGGCTTTGCACAGACCTAACTACTAAAGGAATAAGACATGGCAGGAGTAGACACAACATTAAAATCAGTATGACTCCGCCTACCAATGCCTTAAGCCCTCCAAACTGCTCATACCAGTTACCAAACCAACTACTTGGATTATACCCTTTCCATACCTGAGTAGGCACATGCGCTAGTTTAACCATATGGCTAGTAAGCTCAGCTATTGCTTGCCCTTCGTCATCTATTTGAAGACAGAAATTGCTCAGGTTAAACTTCCCACATACACCTCCCTCTACTGCCAATAAGTAATCCAAGGCTAATCTATTTTGGTACACTGCTGTCCTCATCCTGGTATTATGCTTCGCTAGAAGATTGAGCGCTTGTGAGGTCTCATTAGTAATTATCTAAACCACCGCCTGTAACCTTATAATGCGGTTGAGCATATAAATTGGGGTTCTATATCCAAAAGTACCATCCTCTGCCCAAGTGGCTGGCCCATAATAGTCTATAATACGCTGGGGAGGCCATTCATCATCTTCCCAGGCGCCTATCTCTATGGGTCCTCTTTTCTTCCTATGATTCACATCATACACTTTAACTCCCAAAGTCTCACCTGTTTCAATAGGTAACAAGAAGAAGGATGGTTTGAGCATACCTAACACACATGCCCCTTCCCAGTCCTGTGGCAACTCCGAATAGGCCTTCTTACCACAGATCCAGTACAAATTTGCTGGGGCTTTCCAACTAGATGTAATAGATAGGTCAAACCATACGTCCTTTAAATTGGCATATCTTGCAAACGGGTTAGATGGTTCTGAGACATTTGAAGCCGACCACCAAGTTGTATTCTTTGTATCATCATCATAAGCTTTTTGCCCTAGACAAGTTAATTCTCCTACAGAAGTATTAAACATAATTCCTTTCCTTGCTATGCAAACATAACCTATGATGGAGGTTTTCAATCTCCACTCAGATTTACCTCTAACACTCATCTGATAATCGGCTTGTGAAGATATTAATTGTTCAACTGCCTCAGAACCGGACATTACCTCCTTTGCTTCCCAAGGCCATTGGTCTCCCATGTTAGTACCTCCACACACATAGCAGTTGGTTACATTAAGACTACCAGCAATACTCTCAGCTAAATCTATGAACAGGTTTTGAGCGTTATGGGGGATCTTATTATCTACACTCATCTCTTCATAAAAAGAATGGAATACCTGATGAGTTTGGGAGGTTACAGTATCGGTCTCTATCCCTATAAACAATATTGTCCCAGGGTCTAAACCCGTCCCATATATTTGAAACCCAAATAAGTTACCATATTTATCTAAAAATTGGTCAGGATTATTTATAAGAATATGGACTGGATTGCATTCCATAGACTTACAGTATGGATTGGTAGGCAACTTAGTAACAATCATATCCTTGTCTGCTGTCTGTCCCCAAGTTGCCCACCCCACACAAGACCAATATGGGCAAAAATGTTATTCTCTATTTGGGCATCTTGGACTCATAACACATACTTATTTTTACTACTGGGACAAATATATTTATCATTAGACCCATACGTTCTCTCCCATCTAAGATCCCCACATATATTCCACTTCTACCACTTGATATCGCTTTACATGCATCAAATAGCAGAACACCCGAAGAATGTACGGATTCTAACACTGTTTTATTTATTAGGGTCCCCTGAGGATCTCCATTCCTGAGGGTCAACCAAATTGTACGGGGTTGATACTCCGGATTGAAACACTTAGGTTCTCCTACTCCTAAATGGCATACACTATACTCTACATTTAAGTATCTACACCTAGACACATCACCTTTACACTCATATTGCGAATGCCAAATTAGGGTCTGGGAAATATGATTACCTGTTCTTGTAGTCTTAATGCAAACCTCACAGCTAGGAGTGTCGGTACCTCTACCTTCCTGAACATAAAAAGACATATAAATAAACATTATCATAAGCACATCTTTCGTCGGCTGCATCCTCAATCTTCGTCCGTGCGATGGCACCTCAGCTTCCAGGATGTAAGGGCTGCAGGGAATGGAGTTCTGCTCGTCTTCACAGGGGTCCCTTCGAGACTTTCCTGGCTTTTAAATAACACGTTGGTGAGCGGACAAGCGTTATTATGGCCGTCTAAACACTCACTTACCAATCTCTGAAACAATAAAATTTGTAATCCACAAGGTTTCCTCGTCACTCCGACTGAGTCGTGCGCTTTAACCGGATCTTGCAGGGATTCTCTGGATCTGTTGTAGCTTGCCAAGAATCTACTGCTGCTGGTTTAACCCTGGAGTGATGAATCCACGGAGTCACTTCGGACACTTTTATCGCTGTAGGGGTAGACAAAAGAACAACATAAGGACGTCTCCACTTAGGCCCTAACGGTATATTATTCCACTCTTTAATCCACACTTGGTCTCCTGGATGGTAACTATGAACAGGGGGATAAATATTCACAGGTAATCTATCTTGTACCCATTTCTGTACCTCCTCCATAGTCTTACCCAACTCTACAACCTGCTGCCGGGTAATTCCTTCTCCCAACTGACTCAAATCCCCCCTTAAGTTACCAAGTATGGGAGGTGGATGCCCATACATGATTTCAAAAGGAGAGAGACCCATACTTCTGGTAGGTGTACTGCGAATTCGCAACAGAGCTATAGGCAAAAGAACGTTCCACTTAAGTTGGGTTTCCTGACACATCTTTGCCAACTGATTCTTAATAGTTCTATTCATTCTCTCTACTTTACCAGAACTCTGAGGTCTATATGCCGTATGAAGTCTCCACTTTATACCAAGCATATGAGTCAGTTGTTGTAGGCACTGATGAACAAAGGCTGGACCATTGTCCGATCCTATAGAGCAGGGTAGTCCATATCGGGGTATTATTTCTCGTAGCAGGAATCTCACAACTTCTCCTGCTTTCTCTGTACGAGTAGGACATGCTTCTACCCAGCCTGAATAGGTGCACACAACTACTAGTAGGTAGCAATGTCCACCAGATTTAGGCATAACTGTATAGTCAATTTGTAGATCGGACATAGGGAGTCCCCCCATATACTGAACTCCTGGTGGCTTTACTGGTCCTTGCCTTGCATTATTTTTAGCACATGTTACACATCTTCGTACAATGGCTTGAGTTAAGTTGGACAATCTTGGTATGTAGAAATGTTTTCTGAGAGATTCTTCTGTACTATCTCTTCCAGAATGTGTCCCGTTGTGATAGTTTTGGACAATTTCTACCGCTAGTGATGCTGGAATAACTATTCTCCCATCTTCTAACTGATACCATTTGTTCTCCAAGTACTTTCCAGGTTCAGTCTTTAACCACTCCTCTTCTTGAGCTGTATAAACTGGAGTCCATTGAGACAGTGGAGTCGGTATAAGAGCAGCTATATGTTCCACATATTCCTGTCTTCCTGATTCAGCGGCACGCTTAGCTGCATTATCTGCCATCCGATTTCCTTTGGTTACATCACCATCGCCTCTCAGATGCGCTCGACAATGTATAATACCAACTTCTTTCGGTTCCCATACTGCTTCCAATAGTTGTAGTATTTCAGCTGCGTACTTGATTTCTTTGCCCTCTGAATTCAATAGCCCTCTTTCTTTATACAAAGCTCCGTGGGCATGAGTGGTTAAAAACGCATACTTGGAGTCCGTGTAGATGTTCACTCTTAAACCTTCAGCCAATTGTAACGCTCGTGTTAGTGCTATCAATTCTGCCTTTTGTGCTGATGTTCCTTTTGACAGTGGTCGAGCTTCTATCACCTTGTCTATCGTTGTTACTGCATATCCTGCATAGCGAATCCCTTCTTTCACATAACTACTGCCATCTGTATAATATTGGACATCAGGGTTCTGGATGGGAAAGTCACAAAGATCTGGTCTACTTGAAAATACTTCATCCATCACCTCCAAACAATCGTGTTGACTTTCAGTAGGTTGCGGCAAAAGGGTAGCTGGATTTAAGGTATTGACAGTCTCTAAATGCACTCTTGGGTTTTCACACAACATTGCTTGATACTTGATCATACGGCTGTTACTGAACCAATGATTGCCTTTGTAATCCAACAACGTCTGTACTGCATGTGGGACTCGTACATAAAGTTCTTGACCCAGAGTGAGTTTATCGGCTTCAGTTACCAGCAGGGCGGCTGCAGCTGCGGCTCTTAGACAAGGTGGAAGACCACTGGCCACTGCATCCAGTTGCTTAGACATATAGGCAACAGGTCTTTGCCATGATCCCAAGTACTGTGTCAATACTCCCACAGCCATTCTTCTTTGCTCGTGTACATATAAGTAGAATGGTCGTGTGTGATCAGGTAGACCTAATGCCGGGGCACTCATCAAAGCCTTCTTCACATCTTCAAATGCCTTTTGCTGTTCTTGAGTCCATAAGAAGGGGTCGTGTTCTGTACCCTTGATAGATGTATACAGTGGTTTCGCTAGTATCGCATAACTGGGAATCCATATCCTACAGAAGCCTGCTGCCCCCAAGAATTCTCGCACTTGTCTTCTATTCTTGGGTATTGGTATTTGGCACACAGCTTCTTTTCTCTCTGGCCCCATTATTCTTTGACCTTCAGAGATATGGAATCCCAGATATTTGACAGTTGGCAGACACAACTGAGCCTTCTTCCTAGACACCTTGTATCCTGCCTTCCAGAGAATGTGTAGTAGATCGTGTGTTGCTTGATGACATATTTCTCTTGTGACTGCGGCTATCAACAAGTCATCTACATATTGTAATAATACACACTCTCCTGGGATGGACTTGAAATCCAGTAAGTCTTGACTTAGAGCTGAACCAAATAGGGTAGGTGAATTTTTAAACCCTTGGGGCAGTCTTGTCCAAGTCATCTGGCGTTTCAAGCACGTTACAGCATTTTCCCATTGGAAAGCGAAGATACATTGGCTTTCTGCGGCAATTCGGAGGCAAAAGAAGGCATCTTTGAGGTCTAAGACTGTAAAATAGGTAGCCCCGCCCGGAATTAAAGCAAGCAGGTTATACGGATTGGGCACAACTGGGTGTATACTTACAACCGCATCATTGACTGCTCTTAAGTCCTGCACAGGGCGATACTCATCTGTACCGGGCTTTTGAACAGGCAGCAATGCGGTGTTCCAGGGGGAAGTACAGAATTTTAGGATACCATACCGTATGAACTTATCCAGATAAGATTGAATATTCTTCTTAGCCTTCTGCGGGATATGATATTGCCGTAGGCTCACTGGATAAACCCCAAGTTTTAGTTCAATTCGAATGGGTGGAATATTGCGGGCCAGTCCTGGTGGGTTGTTCTCTGCCCAAACTCCTGGTATGTTGAATAAGGATTCATCACTCTTAGGGTTTTGGCTAGTCAACGCTGTATAAAGTCGCCACTCTTCTTCCTTTGGTACAGATAATGTCATAGTACCTGAAGGTCCATTAAACTTTAGGGATGTTGTTCCATTTGGTAGGAACGTTATCTGCGCTTGTAATTTTGATAGCAAATCACGTCCAAACAATTGGACTGGACATTCAGGCATATAAAGGAATTGATGTTTCACTACGTGGCCTCCCAATGCACATTGTCGACTTTTAAGAATCGGTTTTGCAGCACTTCTTCCAGCTGCTCCTATTACGGTGATAGTTCTTCCAGATGGAGGAGCAACCAGATCAGTCACCACCGAATGTTCAGCACCAGTATCAATCATGAATGCACTCCTTTTTCCCCCTATTGATACTTCGACCATAGGCTCCGCTCGGCCAAGGGGGATGGAGCCCGGTCGGTATCAATAGTCATCCATGACCGTGTCAGCCAATCCTACAAAGTCCCTATCTTCTCTATCGCGGGACCTTTGCGCTGCAGGATAATATCTATCTTCCCTAACATTTCCTCTGTCATTACCGTTACTCCCTCTAGGACCTCCTCTACCTCTCGCTCTACCTCTAAAATTTCCATATCCTGCCCTGGGTGGGTCTCTCTCGTACTGCTCTCTTTTTGGACACTCACTTCTCCAATGCCCTTCTTCTCTGCAGTATGCGCACTGATTCCTACTCAGGGGTTCCCTATTCCACTTACTATCGCCTCTATCCGGGCCCCGTCTATCTATGCCTGCGATCGCTACCGCTAGCATATCCGCCTTTTTACGCATCTTGCGCTCTTACTCTTTCTTACTCTCTGATTCCCTATTCATGTAAACCTTATTAGCTACCTCCATTAGTTGGGTGATGGACATTCCTACGAACCCTTCTAACTTTTGTAGCTTGCGCTTAATGTCTCCGTAGGCTTGGCTGACAAAGGCAGAGTTTATCATTCGGGAATTCTCAGGGGCTTCCGGATTAAAGGGGGTATACAAGCGGTATGCCTCCAATAATCGGTCATAAAAGACACTAGGCGCTTCATCACTTTTCTGTATCACCTCAGCCGTCTTAGACATATTTATGGCTTTCTTCCCTCCGGCTTTCATGCCAGCAATTATAGCGTCTCTATAGGCTCTTAAATGAACCATGTCTGCGCCATTAACATCCCATTCGGGATCAGCATTAGGATAATGAGTTGCGGCCCATGCTGCTGGATTAGCTTGGTTTAAAGTACGAGCTTCTTCTTCCAGCACTTTAATGGCAGCTTGGTTTATCCTAGTCCTCTCCTCGTTGTTAAACAATGTCATTAGTAATTGCTGGCAATCAGCCCAAGTTGGATTGTGCGTCTGGACTATCGAGGTGAACAGGTCGGTCATGGCTTGTGGTTTGTCAGTATACGAGGAATTATGGGTTTTCCAATTCAAGAGATCGGTAGTTGTGAATGGGACATATACGAAGATTGAGTCAGCATACACCATTTGACCTAAATCATTAAGGTATGCTGACCCGGGAGTCAAACGAAGTGGCATCTGATAATTTTTAGGTTTTTGGGTACCGGTCAGTTGTCGGGTTAGTACAGGGCTTCGTTGAGGGGCGTCGATTAGGGGTTCCGGTCGAGGGGTAGTAAGGCAGAAGCTTTATCGTGGGGAAGGTCGGTAAATAAAATATTCCGAGCCGGGCTAGAGGAAGCCTGACCGGAAGCTTGAATTGGCGCCAAATCAGGATATATGGGTTTAACGGGGGTTGGTACCGGAAGGGTAGGTTTTGTAACGGGGGGTGTGGACTCTGAGCTAGAGGAGGAAGCGGATGGGGACAACGGGGGAAGGGATGTAGAACTTCCTGTATCACTTCCCCTTGAATAAGGGGGCGGCATAGGGATCTCGGACTCAGGGGGCGTGTCCAAAATGGGCGTAACCATGGCCCTAGTGGACAAACGAGTCCTGGCCACCATGAGGCGACATTGCTCCTCGTGGCATATTCGGATCCATCTTGGCGAGTCGTTTACGGCCTGCCTCCAACAATCAATGTATGGAAACTGTCCGTAAAGTTCAGGCCTACCCGATACAGCCATGGGTACACGTTGTACCAGATTAGGATCCAAACTGCCACGTGGCGGCCATGCGGCAACCAAAGTAGGCCATTCCCTAGTACACAAAGTGATCAAACGTGCAGGAGACATCTTTACCCCAAAATCACATACTGTAAATCCCTTTTTAAAATTCTTTATCATACAACCTAAGGGATCTAAAATCATCGACTCCGACGCACCCATACTTATCAATGGAGCGTCGCTTCCAACGAATACTATACACGCACTCTATTCAACGGTCACACCCGTTCCCTCGGCAACAGCACCACGTGGTACAGTTACTAAGTGAAACGTACACAATAAAAACACTCAGGGAATTTCCGTACACACACAGCTGTTACACCAGTCACTAAATAATAGATACTATGCCCTTTGGCGAAACTATACCGTCACCCAAACTATAATTCCTATATATGAATTACCCGTCTATAACATACCCCAGTAACATCGTCTTTACAAACAGTAGTTACAGTACGGTTAGCATAGGTCAAGTACAATTTAAGGTCACAGTACAATTAATAGTGGTTATGGTGTTAGACATGCAATAAACGACAATTATTAGTATTTATATACAGTGTCAGTAAATATACAGGGTTATGGTACCGTGCACTATAATACAGCTACACACTATTAACACTCTCGCTAGACGGCAGAGCTCACGCTATCTAGCAAGATATACACGCTACTAAACAATCTTTAACACATATACAATCCCAACTAATCTATTGGCCAATACCTTGATGGACTACCTAAAACTATCTTCATCCGTTTTGGTTAGCCACACTGCCCAAGCACCACATATAGCGAACTAGAGGGCGGAATTTACAACAGAACCCTTTTAGTCTATCTACTCTATCAAAAGTCTAGTGGGTTCCAAATTTACACGCCTTCCCACTTAGCCAAGATAGGTTGAGAGCTAGCGGACCGAATTTACACAGACGCCGCTTAGTCTCCCGGTCCCTCCGACCTAGCAAACAAATTGTACACCCTAGAACGCTAGTCTAGAGAAGACACCGGTGTCCGGCTAGGGCTATTTACACAGAACCCCGCCTGACTCCAAACCAAATTAAACGGTCTTACTAAAGAGCGTTCAATTGAGCGGTGCGCCTTCGCTCCTTCCCTCTGACAGAGGGGGCAGATTCCGTACACAAATAACCCCTTATGGGCCTACCGCACAATCGGTATACCCCTAGTGGGTCCGCCGTCTAAAACAGCGGTCGTCTTACCTCCTCGTTCCTGAACCTGAGTTCACACTCATCGACGGGGACACCCCAGCACTTACTACGTAGAGGCCGATGATCTCCTGGACAACAGACCAGTGGCGCCGAGACGAAGGAAGGTCCACGCAGAAGTTCAGGGGTGCAGCCGTAGAGAACGTGGGCAAAGATAGACCGTCTCACGCCTCTGCTTCTCAGCTACCGTTGAACGATGAGCTTCCCGGCCAATGCACCAAATGATACCGGAGAAACTGACGGAAGCCAAGCACAGAGAGATGGACACAGGTTTCTTCAGGAAAGAAGAGATTCTTTATTCGGTTCACCGATCGGGACTCAGAGGGACTAATGTCACCAAAATACAACAAGTTCTGAGCCCCGGACAATAGTGCAGGCTCCTTATATAGGCACATAACTCCTCCCATATTAAGCTCCACCCGCACATTCTCTTAACCAATCAAAACAAATAAGAATTAACTTCCTGCTTGACCGCATGGCTTGTCCAGCACAATGGAGGAGGGGAATACTACATCCGATATTCTTGCACATGCTCCGTACACTACTGATCGTATCTTGCCTCGTGCAACCAACCGACCGATACGTCAGCATATGCACGTACGCATGCCACGTGGTAATCTCTGCCTACTAAATTTATTTTTACCGAGATTCCACCACACTAGGGAGAGGGAGCAGGGGCCAGGGGCCCAAGCAAATACAACCCCAACTCCGTCACACTTATACAACATTCAAAAGAGGTGTCCCCAAGCTGGCATCCTGCCTAGGACCCTGGGCAGCCTTAATACTGCTCTAAACATATTTTCAGTACTGGTTTGTACAAATGAACAGAATTTTGCCCACTTTATGCATGAATGAGAGCTGTAGATTTTACGCTATCCGTTTTGCAGTTCTTCTAAATCTGGGATCACATATCGATCTTGAAATTTAAATTTTACTGATGAATCACTGTGACAGCCACCAGTTAGTTTTTATATTTTCAGGGACCAGGAGAAGTTCATTTTAGGGGTTCAGAACCTGTGTTGTCACATTTGTGGAATATCCCTCATTTCGTGCTGTGAATGTTCTCCTTTTAATGTTAAAGATTCAGTAAAGCTTAGATAACACGTATTACAAAATGTGTCTGATTGCGGAGATACACTGGCTGTGCTCTCCGTTCTTGGAATTCATTCTGAAAGGAAATCTGTAGAACATACCTAACATATTATACAACGCCAATCACACCCATCCCAGGTCACACAGTAACAAGAAAGCTTCATCATGTATGCTAATGAGCTAGGGTTTGGCTGTTATATAAATCACACATTGGGCATTATTCGGGCACTTGGAGAACCTCTCTCTTCCAATATGAAAGGATTTACTCTGCTTCTGGCAAGTCTGGCCTTATGGTTTAATCCTGGTAAGAATCTGGATTCTTTAAAAATATATATCTTTTTACAATTTGCCTTATTTATTTGCACAATTCTAGATTTTTAACTTGTTTTCATGTAGTTCGTCTCCGTACTGTGTCGTGATTTCATAATTTAACCTGAGGGGGTTGCTTGTTATTGCGGTGTATTTCCTGAAAAATTAATCTTTTGTTTCTCCAGCAGGGTTAGAAATTAAAGTGTGAATTGCCCAGAATTCAGAGTGACTGTGAGATTGTATTGATTGGCTATAACTGAGGCCAAACTGACTGGGAGATTGTATTGATTGGCTATAACTGAGGCCAAACTGACTGGGAGATTGTATTGATTGGCTATAAATGAGGCCAAACTGACTGGGAGATTGTATTGATTGGCTATAACTGAGGCCAAACTGACTGGGAGATTGTATTGATTGGCTATAACTGAGGCCAAACTGACTGGGAGATTGTATTGATTGGCTATAACTGAGGCCAAACTGATAACGGCTGCCTGGGAGATTGTACTGATTGGCTATAACTGAGGCCAAACTGATAACGGCTGACTGGGAGATTGTACTGATTGGCTATAACTGAGACCAAACTGATAACGGCTGACTGGGAGATTTTATTGATTGGCTATAATTGAGGATAACCTGATAATGACTGACTGGGAGATTGTATTGATTGGCTATAACTGAGGATAACCTGATAATGACTGACTGGGAGATTGTATTGATTGGCCATAACTGAGGATAACCTGATAATGACTGACTGGGAGATTGTATTGATTGGCCATAACTGACGATAACCTGATAATGACTGACTGGGAGATTGTATTGATTGGCCATAACTGACGATAACCTGATAATGACTGACTGGGAGATTGTATTGATTGGCCATAACTGACGATAACCTAATAACGACTTGACATTTGCACAGACGTTATTCGGTTTGTGCTATAACCTTATACTAAAATAAGACTCAGACACAGTTAATTCTGTTGGAGTACAAAGTCCACAGCATTATTAATTAAATTATAATAAATTAACATAATTTAGGGTCATTGTCCAACCATACATTAAGTTACTTTACCCCCCACACAGTACCCCTGACAATGACCCTACCAATTGAACAATAAATAACCAAATAACAATTCACTTGAAACACGGCCTACCAAAGAGGCCCCCCATCATACTGTTAACTGTAGGGGTGTACCTCAGACACCCCTACCCCCCCAGGTTCATCGCCACCGAAGAGCTAGAACCAACCAGTCCTTAATTCCATCAGGCCTACTCCTTGGCCTGTCCAGTTCAAACTCCACGCAAAATTCCAATTCTCACTACGCCCTGTTCCGCCGCTGTGACTAAACTGAACTGCTAAAACTAGGGAGGGTGGGTGGGACAATTTACAGGTAAGAGAGGCTCTGGTTAAAATGGCCCCTACTCTAACATGGCTGCTCTTTATACTCCCTATCTCCACCCCCAAGCTACATTACCATAACCCAGCCCCCAAACACTAGCACCTGCCCACTCCCTGGCTCTGTCAAGGCCCACTTCCCCACTGCGTTGTTCCATGGGCTTCAGACTAAGAGATTTTTTTTGCTTGGCTATTGCTTGGCTATATTTTCCCAACATGTAAACTTCACTTTGCATTTGGGACAGTTCACACTTTAGTCAATAGACTTGCAAAACGTTAGCATAATTAACACTATGATGTCTGAGTATCATGTAATGGGAAAGCTGGAAAAAAATATTTGGTGTTCTGCTAAATTTCAAGTTTTTGCCAATTTTTTTAATTTATTTTGGATAGTGGATTTGAAGTTAAATTATTATGAATTTTCCTGTGAGAAGTATTTGTAGTTTTCAGTTTCAGACAGAACAATGTTTCTGTTTACACAATGAACATGATCAGAGCTGCCAACAGATCCTCTGGAACAGGGGTAGGCAACCTTCAGCACTCCAGATATTGTGGACTACATCTCCCATGATGCTTTGCCAGCAGTATGGTTGTAAGAGCATTGTGGGAAATGCAGTCCACACATGTAGTTCCGCCACTGGCAGGAATTATGGAGTAAATCAACTCTCACCTATAGGCAGGAATCGTAAAATAATGAACGGGATTAAAACAAGCATATAAGAGATCTGTAAACCAACGTGCAAACGAGAAATTAAATGGAATTAAATAAAAGTGTTTAATAAAGAAATAATAAGAAAACGTCACACTACAAAATGTATACAGTTATTATTTTTACCATGTGGCCTCTCATATTAATAGCTGTATGAAAACCTTCAATAATAGTTCATCTTAACATTTTCTTTTCTCTTTTTAGCTGAGTCATTAAGTTGTTTTTTCTGTCCGAATCAAACTAACGCCATAAACTGTACAAGAATTAAAGAATGCCCCGTCGGTCAAACGATCTGCAAAACTACAGAATATAGTGCACGGAACGGTGAGTATATTCCTATAGATATAAAGATACATGATTCGTGTCATACAGGACATTTTACGCTGAACAAACAAGCATATCTTTCACGTTAAAAATCAATAACCCCTCTAATTGCACACAGAAGGACAATATCTTCACATTTTCATTGATCACACAGCATCTCAGCATCAATTCCTGAACATACATACACCAAATCAAATGAATAAAGCAGTTCACATTAAAAGGGACACGCTAAGCACCAACATAGCTTTAGCTTGATGAAGTGGTTTTGGTGTATAACTCAATTCTGTGCAGTTTAACTGCTCAATTCTCTAGCATTTAGAAGTTATGTCATTTTGTTTATGCAGCCCTAGCCACACACCCCCCCCCCCCCCCCCCCCCGGCTGTGACTCACACAGTCTCCCTACACATTTCCTGTAAAGAGAGATCTAATGTTTAGATTTAAACCTTTATTTCACATTCACATATAGCCCAACATTATGCAGACTGATAGTAGTCCAGGAAAGAACATGGAGGGTCGAGCAGTTAATTTGTGCCTTTAGAAAGATAATATGAAATATGAAAGTCTTGTCTACTTATTGGATTAAAAAAGTAAAGTTTTAAAGGACAACTGACACCTAATATAGTAATACATTCATCGGGTTTTGAAAGGAAATAGATTTATTTAAAATGAATTATATGCAAATATATGATAATTGAAACTGATGATGTTGTTTTCTTGTACTTTAGAAAATCCATATTTGGTTATTAAAGACTGTGCAGTATCCTGCATCCGTAATAACAGTAACAACGACAATCCCATATTTTGCTGTACCAGTGATTACTGTAACACCAGGGGACTCTACGGCATTTGTTCGGGGACTGTGAATTACCGCCAGGGATTCCTGATGTTTTTTATTAGTGTAGCGGCAGCGCTGATTGGATCGCCACCGTTATGATCTCTGGTTCCCATTTTGTCAGTACTGTAACAAATTGAGAAAAAGTTCCTGTTGGCCAGATACCGTTCGACAGAAACAAACCCATTATTTTTTATTTCTCTAACACCTCTCAGCTATATCACATTGACGTGTCAATTCATCTCCAAAATAAAAAAAATCCAAAAGAAGAATGGAACAGTCACTCTGCGGTCCGTTGTGGTCAGGCTACAGATTTAATTACCACGATGTCTGGACAGGGTCACCCCACACCACAGATCCAGTGACCAACAACATATTTTACCTGATTCTTAATCCATCTCCAAAATGAAATGCTTATACAATAAGTCCAACAGTTTAACATCTCCTCATTAGCAACTGGTCATACTGACACTAAATATTTTCTTAGTTTATAACCACAGAGACATTAAAGGGGAACGGTCACTTCTTTGGAATTTGCACCAGTGAATAAAACATTCGAAAATCACTGATAATTTGAATTAACCATTTTTCTTTAAAATACATATTAAATATTTAGCAAATGATATCATAATCCAGACAAGGCAAATCCAGGACATAGATTGCTAATGAAGGAGGCAGAGCTGATCCTGGTGGGATGCGGACCACCCAGGTGCGTTGTAGATAGGCGGGGTGTGCAGCTCTAGGCTCTTCCCTCTTTCAGGTAGATCCAGCCCCCGCACGGTCGTCACCGGATGGCACAGGGAGCAAGGCCTGACGAGAGGGGTCAGGATCTACTTGTAGGGGCAGAGCCTAACGCTGCACACTAAGCCTATCTGCAGATGGAGGCGCCCAGTTGCAGGATAGAAGGGTGTGGATTTCTACATTTGATTTGATTTTCGCAGCTCACACATACATATTTCTTAAATAAAGGGATTAGAAAACATAAAGTTAAAATCCTGAGGAGCGGTTGTTCTCGTTTCTTACTGGAAAATGCTTGCAATCACAGGCACTCTGTCATTTTCAGGAGTTGAAGAAACACCATAGTGTTTGAAATCCAAACATGAATTCCTTACACTATAGATTTAGACTACCTATTAGGGTCCCAGGCTCCCCCTTAGCATGGAGAAACAAGGTATTTTACCTACTTTTTCTCCCTAGCTCAGTTGTAATGCTCTCAGCCAATCCAGAGGCTTTTGCATATGCAAAACGCTGCCCTTGCCAACCAGCATCTCCTCATAGAGGTACATTGCATCAATGTATCTCTACAGGGAAACTTCAGCCTCTCCATGCAGAGTGTGGAGATGCTGAACATAGGTGCAGCATACTGTACAGCACTAGGCTAGGATTCACCTCTAGTGGCCCTCTGAGTAACTGCAACTAGAGGTGTTACTAGGAAGTAATGTAAAAGACAGTGTTTACAGTGCTAAGACTGCAGGGACAGACTATAGACACCAAAACATTAGGCTATTGTGGGTTCTGGTTACTATAGTGTACCTTTAATAAAGGACTACCATATTCTGACTATTAAGGTTGGACCTGCCCATGAGGATCCACACGAGAAACATCAGCTTGTTCCTGATCTATCCTCTGCCACTTTACACGTATCGCATACTTCTGACAATTGTTTTGCTGTTAAAAATTTAAGAAAAGGTGTAAAAAATGTAAATCTAAATATGAAATAAATTTGATTATTTATCTGTGTGTATGTATTGTGGTTATTTACTGTGAATTCCAACAAACCGAGAAAGAAATTGAATATTTTAGGCATAAAAATAGGTTTAAAAAAACAACTAATTAAAAAGTCGGAATTGTTTTTACATAATATTGAGCATTTCCTGATTAATTCTCCACAATTTCCAAATTACTGAATAACCCAAAGTACGATCAGATATCTCCTCCATTCATTTCTACTTTTGTGACTGGTTCTCCAGGATGGGAAAATGATTGATGAAATATTGTATTAATTAAACAAGTGCTTAAGATGATGTGAATTAGGAAGCTAGAAGGTATTACATATAGAATGTAAAATACAAAACTATCATAAAATAAATGGAAACCAATATTAATAAGTGATTGTACAAAGCTTGACGAGAGTCTCTCTCTTTCTCTCCAAAACACTGATACACCAGTATAATCTACATAGGACACTCCACCTTTCCCCCCTTTCCTTTCTCCCTTTACACCTCTTTTCTTATATATTCTATTGTCTCACTTTATGGAATATTACCTAGGTGCACATTTTAGCAGCTTCTGTTCAGTTTGACACTATTAGCTCTAGACAGTCTCATAGACATTCTCAGACCATTGATAGGATATTCGATTGGTGAATCAATTTTGTAGACATTTGAGATCTAACATTGTCACCCGATTCTATGTTTAAGAACGTTCTACATCCTGAGTTTTCAGGTCCCATAATATTCACAGACAGTTGCTAAAAGATACCACAACCTATGTACTCTGTTCTCCTGTTTAACTATGTGATGTCATGTACATGGTACCTCAACGCTTGCATGATTGTACTGCCCATGTTGTCATTCATACAGTTACTGTATCTTCTGGAATTCTTTTAAGAAAAATTAGATATTGAAAAGACAAATACAGTGAAGTGGAGAACTAAATGTGTAATTACCACGAAAAATGTGATCTTGGGATGCGTATTCACTCTTATATGAAACACCATTTAATAATTAGTACAAATATATCAAGTTAATAGAACACTTACATATACTAGATTGTATAAGCAAGCTCAAGCTCGAGGCAACCAGTCCCTTCAATACAGTACAGAAGTTGCCTTATAGATCTTCATAACATGATAACACAATACTGTATAATGAGAAATATCACACAACCAAAATGCTCTCACAGTGATAGAGCCTCAAAACTAGGAGACTCTAATGAAGCCCAGATTCATTGGGCGACAGCCTGGAACCTCAACTCTGTTCTAGGATCGCTTATATTTAACATATGTATAAATGATCTTGAACTAGGCATTGAAAGTCATGTTTCAGTGTTTGCAGATGACACAAAACTCTATAAAGTAATACAATGTGAGCAAGATATTACTTTGCTGCAGAGGGATTTAGATAGATTGGGGGACTGGGCACTCAAATGGCAGATGAAATTGAATGTAAATAAATCCAAAGTTATGCACTTCAGCGTAAAGAATGCACAAGCAACTTATACCCTAAATGGTAGTGAATTGAGGATAACAACACACATGAAGAATTTGGGAATTGTTATAGACAATCTGGGCAACAATATACAATGTCAATCAGCAACTACAAAGGCCAGTAAGGTAATATCATGTATAAAAAGCAGCATAAATTCTCATGATGAAAATATAATTTTTCCTCCTTATACGTCGCTGGTTAGACCACACCTTGAATATGCTGTGCAATTTTGGGCACCTGTTCTAAAGAAGGATATTATAGCACTAGAAAAAGTGCAGAGGCTGGCTACAAAATTGATCAAAGAAATTGATCAGTTTGGTTATGGAGAAAGTTTAACAAATTTAAATCTGTTTAGTTTAGAAAAACAAGTGAAATATGATAGCAGTAGACAAAAATATTTGGGGCCAATACAAACTATAGTGTGGAAATCTATTCATAAACCGGACTATACATAAGACACGAGGTCACATTTTTAGACTGGAAGAAATGAGATTTAGTCTAAGGCAAAGGAAGGGCCCTTTTACAGTAAGAACAAGGATGTAGTATTATCTGCCTAAAGAGGTGGTTTCATCAGAATCGGTATAGATGTTTAACCCCTTAAGGACACATGACGTGTGAGACATGTCATGATTCCCTTTTATTCCAGAAGTTTGGTCCTTAAGGGGTTAAAAAGCAATTGAATACTTGCAAAATTAATATTTGCAAAAACAGAATATGCAGGGATACCATTTTTAATTAGTGGGTTAACAGCTTCTTGATTTAAGGAGATATCTAACTACCCTTCCAGGGCAAGATGGAGTTTTTTTTCGTAGATTGTTGCAAATTGGAAGTGCTTCAGACTGGGTTTTTTGCTTTCTTTTGGATCAACAGCAAAAACAGATGTGGAAAAGGCTGATGTTGATTGACGCATGTCTCCTTTCAGCCTCTGTAACTATCTAATTATTTAAGTATTTTGAGTTAGATTTCAAAATGAATAAACCTATGGAGTATGTGATTCAAATGTGGCAGATCCAAAACATTTTAAGTAGTGATTGTAAGAAATTATATTGCAATTCTAGATCAATTTACATGTCAATTAATTTAGCAATTCCATGGTCAATTCGCAGGAAATTCCAATTTGCTGAATACCCCAAAGTATGATTAGATGTCTCCTCCATTCACATCTTCTCTTATAACTGGTTCTCCAGGACAGGAAAATGATTGAGGAAATATTGGATTAATTAAACAGGTGCTTAAGATCATGTGACTGAAATGACTGAAAAAGAACATCGCATTATTTCATATAATTAGTGTTACACCCACTCTGGGCGATCGGCCATTGCATGTTTTAATAAGTAATGCAAGGTGTGCAGTAAGGTGTAAAAGACGTGTCAGGATACTGGAAAACATGTACAGTAACAATAAGTGGAAAGAATATAAAATATGAATATAAAACAGATGATAAATGGACGGATATTTTGCAGAACAACAGTAACATAATGTTACAAAATCACACAAAAAACTAAAACCAAATAATAAAAGAACACAACCATTATTAACACATTGTGTCATCTTTCTTACAAATTATTTCTCTACAAAGTCCTCCATTGGCTCTTCATCCAGACGAGAGTACAATTTACGTTCACTCGCAGTAACTTAAAAATCCCTCTCATATCTCTGCTTTCATAAATAAGTACACCCGTACAATGTTTATCAAAGTCTAAAACTCTCAACAAGCGACAGACAATTTTAGACCACTATTACACTGCTGAAACATTATTAATAATCTGGGGATCTGCCTTGCAGCTGATTGTGAAAGACCGTGTCCTTTAAATGAGGACTCTTTTTTAACAAATGGGAGTGTAAGCCATTTTCCTGAACCAGCAGAATTGATGCTATTAAAGGACCACTCTAGGCACCCAGACCACTTCAGCTTAATGAAGTGGTCTGGGTGCCAGGTCCAGCTAGGGTTCAGAGAAACTGCTATGTTTATCAATTAGTTAAGCCTTCCCCTTTTTCCTCTAGTGGCTGTCTCACTGACAGCCACTAGAGGCGCTTGCGT
The DNA here is from genome assembly GCF_036172605.1 of Pelobates fuscus. NCBI lineage: Eukaryota > Metazoa > Chordata > Amphibia > Anura > Pelobatidae > Pelobates > Pelobates fuscus. The sequence goes on from NC_086320.1 coordinate 13,908,129, forward strand.
GATTCTCACTGTGAAAATCACAGTGAGAGCACGCAAGCGTCCATAGGAAAGCATTATGAATGCTTTCCTATGTGACCGGCTGAATGCGCGCGCAGCTCTTGCCGCGCGTGCGCATTCAGCCGACGGGGAGGAGAAGAGGCGGATCGGAGGAGGAGAGCAGGAGGAGAGCTCTCCGCCCAGCGCTGGAAAAGGGTAAGATTTAACCCCTTTCCCCTTTCCAGATCCGGGCGGGAGGGGGTCCCTGAGGGTGGGGGCACCCTCAGGGCACTCTAGTGCCAGGAAAACGAGTATGCTTTCCTAGCACTTGAGTGGTCCTTTAAGATGGACCTTAGGCCATGTTTCTTGTTTTCTTTTTTTTTCCAGCGAGATTCCTAAGTGGGACATAGATAATGTCACATTCTATGTTTCTATAGGTTTAAAAATAATATCCGGAAGTATTACTTTACTGAGAAGGTATTGGATGCATGGAATAGCCTTCCAGCTGAAGTGGTAGAGGTTAATACAGTAAAGGAGTTTAAGCATGCGTGGGATAGGCATAAGGCTATCCAAACAATAAGATAAGGCCAGGGACTAATGAAAGTATTTAGAAAATTGGGCAGACTAGATGGGCTAAATGGTTCTTATCTGCCGTCACATTCTATAAGTTTGGGGAGTTAAATGTTTTGTAGAATGGCTCGAAAAGTATTCTATTCCCCCAGATCGCATGAGGGTTTTGGCTTACTTGACACCGTGTTCATGTGCTCAGACCTTCCCCAGTTTAAATATTGGTAAAGAGTGTGTATCAAAACCACATAGGGAGGGATAGTCCCAAAAACAAGTGTAGTGGTAGAAAATAACCATAAAATACAACCTGAACGTAGGCAGATGGCAGAATCTTATCTACAAGATATAAATATAAAACATAACATAGTGTATACTGTGTAATACAAATATGTACTGAATAAAAATGGACTACCACTCACATTTGACAGAGCCGTACCAGGCTCTGTATAGCAGGCTCAAAGGTGCCAATTCAGGCTAACGAAACTCCAAGGAATGAATGGAAAAATTCAGCATGGAAGTGTATTTTCAAGCAGGCAGAAGCACTTCCCGAGGGGATTGAAATCATGTGGTTAAGGAGCGGAGCCCTGATCGTGGAGCATAGAGGCAGGACATTCGGAGCTGTACCAGATTAACGTGGAATTGTCTGTAAATCCAGACGTCAAACCCAGGAGACTTTGATTTTCACATTCTATAAGTTTGGGGAGTTAAATGTTTTGTAGAATGGCTAGAAAAGAAAAGTATTCTATTCCCCCAGATCGCATGAGGGTTTTGGCTTACTTGACACCGTGTTCATGTGCTCAGACCTTCCCCAGTTTAAGATATGGCTTGCTTGATTCACAGCACCGAGTATTACTGAAGACGTGTTGCCCAACCATATTAGTTTGTGGGATAGGGTCAGACTAAAATCTAATCTTCTTTTTCTTTCCCTACGACCACGGTCTGTGAGCATAGAGAGTTTCCCCCACGGATGGTTGCTAGGAATTTTACCAATCGAAAAGTGGGGCTTCAGTGTTTACAGCACTTTCAGAAGTGTTTAACTGTTGTTACTCTTCATGGATTATCTGTCTCCTGTTCTTCCAAAGAGTACTTTCACTATCTAATTTTTTGGAGCTGTATGTGACCAGCAGTTGAGTGAGAAGGACCTTGGATACTTACTGTATACTGCTCTTAGCTTCGATTAGCACTTACTTATGTGAAGCAGTTGGAATGGAATTTGTGAGAACTATCAGACACAGAGCCCTGAGAATATATGTTGGAATCTGCACGTAATGTTTCGATTTGTGTGGGATTGTAAGGACAAATGTTTGTGATTCTCCTGCATATGGTACACCACCCCATAAGGCTGTATGAAATGGCGAGACCATCAACAGATTGTATGATGCCTTTATTGCAGCCTTAAAGACATACACAAAGATATGTGATGTGATGTCCTCAGGTCATTCCTTACTGGGAAAGTATCACAGCTCTCTTATCTCAAATGTTTACACACAGTTCAACTTAGATATTTGTGTTTTCCTATTGTCCAAAACTATTGAGAATATTCCTCTATCCTCCCAAAATTGTTTATTAATATGTTGGTTATTAATAGTAGGGCTCTGACGGCAAAGTGGTTGAAACCAGTAGTTTCTTCCAAGTCTGAAGTTAGAATCAATTTACGGTTAACACAGTAAAGGAGTTTAAGCATGCGTGAGATAGGCATAAGGCTATCCTAACTATAAGATAAGGCCAGGGACTAATGAAAGTATTTAGAAAATTGGGCAGACTAGATGGGACGAATGGTTCTTATCTGCCGTCACATTCCATGTTTCACATTCGATGTTTCTATCTGAATAGGTGATGACTATTTAATGGATGAACTCGCTGCCATGTTTTATAACTCTCTAATGTCATTGTCCTTCTCCAATGTTTCGTCACCTTGGATAGAGTTAGCAACTTGCACGGTTATAAAGCGAGAATTCAAAGTGAATTAAAGGTGAATTTCAAATGTGAGGCCAAAGTGGCCGAATTAAATCTTTTATGTACTTGATAATCGTGTTGTGTTTCTTCTTTTCAGTTTATGTGAATTGGTTGACTATTGCTTGATAACTGGTTTTCTGTTTTATTTTGTATTTAAAAACATAGGTGCTGTATAGACTAGTCATACGATGGCTGAAAAATGTATTTTAAATAAAGAATTTAAACTTATATATTAGGAATGGTATTTTTTTCTAATATCCACATTGAGGTTTATTTATTAAACAGTTGGTTGTGGTGGTTTAACAAATGCCTTTCCATTTAAGCCAAAATAGTGAGGGTTAAGAAGAGCCCAGATTTTATCTTATTTATCATTCCGGATCACCACAATCCGGTATTTCAAGATAGTTTCCCCGTGGTACATTGTTTAGGCATTTGGTGTATCTGATAATGGCACGGATGGACGGAGATGTTATCATACTTTTCATTTTTCTCCCTATCGGGGTTTGGCTCTAAAGAATGTTTCACATGTTGTTTATATTCTGATTTTCAGTAAATTTAACTAATTGCATCTGGAGGAAAAACTTCAGATAACCAATCTAATTTATTTATCACATGTTAAAGCAAAACAAATAAGTGCAAAGTGAGACTGACTGGGTTATCACTATAGTGAAAATTCTAAGTAAATGTCTCTATAAATTCTATTTTCATGCTCACTTTAGTAAAAAAAAACTCTGTGGCTAATATTATCTCGTACCAAATCAATGCTTTTATTTTTCATTTGATTAAAATTTTACTTAAATTCTGGTGAGTTCAATTAACATTTCAACCTTTAGTTTATTCTATGTGACCCTAAATACTATGGCACAGAATTACTGCCACCATGACTAGTTGGCTTCTACGCATTTAACTTATGAGATGACAAGTCCTGTTCAAAACCAGAGGAATCTCCAGCCGTCAATAAAGGGGAGAATAGAAAGTGCAGATATAATCCTGAGAGACATGTTTTTTTCTAGGAAACGTATCTGTAGTCCTTTTAATCTCCCAATTCTCTGCCATTTAGCAGTTAAATCAATTTTGTTTCTGTTAAGGCAGCCCTAGCCACCTCTCCCCTGGCTGTGACTTATGCAGACTCTATAAAAACAAAATGGTTAAAGCAATTTAGCTTTCTGAAAAGCTTTATTTGTGAAGTGTGTGCAAAAAGTGCATATTTCAATAGAAATTGTTACTAGTGATGTCGCGAACATAAAATTTTCCGCAAATGTTCGCGAACGGGCAAACCGGGCGAACCGCCATAGACTTCAATGGGCAGGCGAATTTTAAAACCCACAGGGACTCTTTCTGGCCACAGTAGTGATGGAAAAGTTGTTTCAAGGGGACTAACACCTGGACTGTGGCATGCCGGAGGGGGATCCCTGGCAAAACTCCCATGGAAAATTACATAGTTGATGCAGAGTCTGGATTTAATCCATAAAGGGCATAAATCACCTAACATTCCTAAATTGTTTGGAATAACGTGCTTTAAAACATCAGGTATGATGTTGTATCGATCAGGTAGTGTAAGGGTTACACAGTAAAAAGAGAAAAAAGGTTGCGCCAAAAATAAGAAAAAAATAAAAATAAAACTTAGAATAAAAAGTATCAAAATATAAATATAAAAAATATAAAATAGTTCCAATGAATGTCTGGATAGGTATAGTCACTTGATTCCGCTGTGGGGGTGGGTTCTTTTGTTGTAGTAGTTCCCACCGTAGAAGGACTAATCGTGTGGAGTGTATACACTTAGTGTGATAGTATTAGAAATATAGTTGTTACACTCACAGTAACCCTCTACCCTCTAAAAGGTCGCTGCCTGTTCATTATATTATTAGCGCTAACCTTACTTTTTTTTATAGTGTAAGGGTTACGCCCGCTTCACAGTGACAGACCAAACTCCCCGTTTAATGCACCGCAAACAACCGCAAACAGTCCATTTGCACAACTGCAAACTCCCCATTTGCACAAGGTTGGATTCCAAGCTAGCCTTGTCCCGTTCCTTGTCCTCACTGATGTCATTGAAGGTCTCTTCCTCCACCCAGCCACGTACAACACCAAGGGTCCCCGAAAGGTGACAACAAGCCCACTGTATTTTTTTTTCTAAATGTACACTACTGTTACACCAGATATGAGTTGCACTGGTGTGACACTGTGCCCTGGCAGGCCCTGAAGCGCACACGTGTGAAGGAAACTGACTGCTATTATATTACAGTCAAAAAAGTTTAGTTTTTTTTTTAAATGCAAGCTATTGTGACACCAGATATGAGTGGTGGCACTGGGCAAGTGGGCACAGTATACGCTGTGAGTTTGACACACACGCTGGCAGGCAGGCAACTGCAATTAGATTACACAGAAAAAAAAAAAAGCAGACTGATGTTCTAGCCCTAAAAAGGGCTTTTTGGGGGTGCTGTCCTTACAGCAGAGATCAGATGAGTCCTTCACATTTATCCTTTAACATTTGATTGGCCCACGTCATGCCTACGCCCCCAAAACGTGAGGGGGTGCTGGAATGACGTGGGCCAATGGGAGCCTGAATCAACTTTTGGCTCCCACTGCCCCTTTAAGAGAGAGCTCGTGACTCGAGCAGTGCTCCTAGTGCCAGGCGGGCCACGTGACCGATCACTGCGGTCAGTGCATGCGGCTAAGTCAGAAGAGGAGATCAAGCCGCATGCGGCTCATGTGGAGGCAGGAGTGATCCAGCCACGCGCGGCTCAAGCTTAGGAGCCAGGTCGGCCCCAGGATAAGGTAAATACAGCCGCAACCACTTATCCCAATCACACACCTTTCCCAACGTCCTATCCCATTAAAAGCATATTAGCACGTATTTAATAAAACAGATAGACCCCCTACTTCATCCAGGTTACCGATCGATGGTTCGATATTCTGAGCCCTCTCTGATTTACTGTACACGACTATTCGATATTCCCACAAATTTTATATAGCATTTTAGGTTTATTTGAGACCACCTTAAAAATATTGGATAAATCATGATCACTATATACTTTCTCTACAAACCTCTAAAACGAACCAAACTACTCATCCATCCGCTATACCCCTTTATCCCACCTAGAACGAGTGCCCAGTTAAAATACTTGACTCTTACTTACCCACACTTAGTCATGCCACACACATTTCACCACTACTTTAACTGAATCCCTCTGACTACGGCTAAATTCATCTTCTACATCAGAACACTACTCCTAAGATTGGTTGTATCCATGTCTCGGGTCTTTCATTTAGAATAGGGGCAGCTTCGGTCTCCTTCAACACTGACACTCCAGTGCATATTATTAAAAGATTGGGCAGATGGAAATCCTCAGTCTACAACCAATGTATTCCTCATCCCGAGAAAGAAATGAGGAAAGCTTTTAAAAGTTTGGCTTTGTAAATTTGATGCAATAAGTGTGTTTTTCTTTAATACCTTTTCACCCTCTTTGCATGAACCCGATTTACATATATTACTAATATCAATCTTGACCCTAACTCCCCATCCAACTATCGTCCTATCTCGCTACTGCCTTTTGCATCCAAGATCCTTGAAAGAATTGTGTATGCGAGATTGACAAACTTCCTCGAATCAAACTCTCTGCTAGACCCGCTTCAGTCTGGTTTCCGCGCTAAGCACTCTGTGGAAACGGCACTGACCAAAGTATCCAATGATCTACTCGCTGCAAAATCTCGTGGTCACTACTCTATCCTAATTCTCCTTGACCTGTCTGCGGCTTTTGACACTGTTGATCATCTACAGCTTCTTCTCATCCTTAGCAATATCGGTCTACAAGATATTGCTCTCTCCTGGTGCTCCTCCTACCTCTCCCAGCGCTCTTTTAGTGTTTCTTTCTCTGGCTCTGCTTCTTCTCCCCAACTCCTCTGTGTTGGTGTCCCTCAAGGTTCAGTCATTGGTCCCCTACTGTTCTCCATCTATACTGCCTCCCTTGGTAAACTCATTAGCTCCTTTGGCTTCCAATATCATTTGCAGATGACACGCAAATCTACCTATCCTCTCCTGATCTCTCCCCGTCCCTCTTGACTAGTGTCTCTGACTGCCTATCTGCTGTTTCTAACTGGATGGCTGCCCACTTCCTTAAACTAAACTTGACCAAAACTGAAATTCTGGTCTTTCCTCCCTCAAGTGTTGTTACTCCTGTGTCTGTCTCCCTCCAAGTCAATGGTGCTACCATCAGCTCCACCACGCAGGCTCGCTGCCTAGGTGTTCTCTTTGACTCCGACCTCTCCTTCAAGCCTCATGTTCACTCTATCGCCAAATCCTGTCATTTCCATCTCAAAAACATTGCGCGCATCCGCCCCTACTTAACGCCAGATGCGACTAAGGTGTTGGTCCATTCCACTGTACTTTCTCGCCTTGACTACTGTAATCCGCTTCTCAGTGGTCTTACGTGCTCCCAACTTGCGCCGTTACAGTCCATAATGAATGCGGCGGCGAGGCTCATCTTCCTGTCCGCCCGCACCTCCCATGCCTCACCCTTCTGTCAGTCCCTACATTGGCTTCCTATAAAATATAGAGCTCAATTTAAAATTCTGGTTCTTGCTTTCAAATGTCTACATAATGCTGCTCCCACCTATCTATCCTTCCTTATTCACAAGTATGTCCCGTCTAGGCCCTTACGATCTGCTGAAGACTTCCGTCTATCTTCTGTTCGTACTCCCACCTCTGATGCTCGCCTTCAAGACTTCTCGAGGGCTGCAGTCACACAGGTTACTGGCTATGGAGGATAATGTATAATAAACACAAACACACACAAAAAAATAATAATAAAAAAAAAGAAAAAAAAGAACGCAGCTTCAGAATTAATCTAAATTGTATGCTGTCTAGGAGGTGGGAGGGTCTGGGAGGGATGGTCTGCTGCTGATTGACTGGAATGTGTCTGCTGACTGTGAGGTACAGTGTCAAAGTTTACTCAATGATGACGAATGGGGGGCGGACCGAACATTGCATATGTTCGCCATCCGTGGCGAACGCTAACAAGCTATGTTCGCCAGGAACTATTCGCCAGCGAACTGTTCGGGACATCACTAATTGTTACTTGTATAAATTAACTCTGTTACACCTCTCTGTCTGTCAATCAGACAACTGGTCCTGTTACTTCCTGGTTTGGTTAGCTCAGTGGAAAGGCTTCTTATTGAGCTGCATTGGGAAGTCTGTGATTGGACAGCCAGAGAAAGTCTGGGCGGGGTTAGAAGGGGAGGGCTTGCAAAGTCTGCAGACAAGAGATCTGCAGGTGTTGCAAGAGGTATTTTGATATAACCCCAAAGAAAAAGAAGCATAATTAAATGCATGCATGTTTTCAGTGGGGGTATATCTACTAAACAGTGATGTTTATTTATTTTGTATTTGGACAGTGGAGTGTCCCTTTAATTTTCAATCATATGTTAACTTACTGTAGATGTTTGTATCTCTTGTTCTGTAAATTAAACTTTAATCAATCACACACAGGAGGCTACTGCAAGGTCTAGCAAGCTATTAACAGTGCAGAATATACAACATTTTAAATTAAATAGAATGTGCAATAAGAGGAACCTAGAATGTCTGCCATGACGGGGCAGGGCTAAGGAGGCAGGTTTATGGTGTAGCATTTGGCAAAACATTTATTTATTTTTAATGCAAAAACTATAAACATTTGAGCATGCAATAAATACAGCATATTCATGAGGCCTAAATCTTTTACGTGCATTAAAGTTGTATTGGAGCCCGGAGTGTCCCTATAAGGGAGCCAATTCGTGGAATATGTACAGTAGGTACAACTTTTAATCATCTACTTTCAGTACACGACGTGTCATAAAATATACAGGAGCAATAATTAAAATGCCCAACGGCAGGTGGGACAAACCCAGATAAAAAAAAATGAGCAGCAGACAGACTGAAAGCTATTATCATCTTACCCAATCTCACAAGCAGCATGAGCAATCACTTTAATCGTATAGGAGTACGAATATTTTTCACGGGTTTAAGGAGACGATCATTTTGTAATTCCCTGGAGGGACCTGCAGAAATGTTTCCAAAGTGATGGCATTAGCATGTGGCCAGAGACAGAACGGTGCATTGTTACGCGGCTTTTGGATCAGGAATTATTTTCTGTTTGCTCCAGAGATAGCGTAAGGGAAACTGTTTGTTAACATATTTGTTGAAAAATATTACATTTCTTAAACCATCATTCATGTGATTGAAGCTCAAGAAAGCCGATAAACGGAGAGACAGCATAAACACAGTTTACCCCAACTGGCTTGGTCTAGATTGGAAGGATGGCCAGCTTGGCTCCTGTAGCAATACTGCTCTTTTTAGGGTACACGGCCTGTTAAACACACCGGGGGGTATTTATCAAAGTGCTGCCGACCTTTTTACATCTAATTTGCAGAAAATGTGGGTCCTAATTTAATAAATCATGTGAAGCTTTTCTTGTACCTTATCGAATATTTTGAATATATGCCATTTTTCTAGTGGTGCAAGGCGTTTAGGAATTTTCTGCCATTTTTCATTTAGAAACGTGTTCTATTTCACTTTTTCCTGCCATTGTAAGGTGCCGGAAATTAAAATTTCTCCGAGTGCCGACAGAATTTATTATTAAGAAAGCCTTTGCAGTTTACATCGAGATTCAATATTTTATTACCTTATTTAGGTATGTATCGTATTTTCCGTGTATAAGACTATGTTTTTTTCTAAACTTTTTTATTCAAAATTGGGGCTCATCTCATACGCAATGTCACTGCAGGAGTTAAAAAAAACAAAATCCTTTATCTGCGGGGTCTAAGTTAAGATGGCACCTGTCGCATTTCAGGGTGCCACGGCCCACACACATACCTGGCCTCTCTCCCGCTGATCCGCTTCCGAATGCAGTGGCAAGGAGGAAGAGGTCCCTATATGTGTGGGAGCTACAGCAGACATCAACACATACCAACAACGGAGCTCCATGCCATGCCACATGCCACACCATGAAAGGAGCAGCCATATTAAGGTTTGCTCCACCTCAGCTAGGTCTTGCTTTCTGATTTATATTTATGGGGAGGAAATGGGGATCAGGGAGCAGAAGGAATACTGCTGTGATATCCCAGCATGCCCTCACACCACCTGCTGCATTGTGGTAGCTGTAGTCTCCCAGCATGCCGTCATACCACCTGCTGCATTGTGGGAGCTGTAGTCTTCAGCATGCCGTCACACCGCCTGCTGCATTGTGGGAGCTGTAGTCTCCCAGCATGCCCTTACATCGCCTGCTGCATTGTGGGAGCTGTAGTCTCCCAGCACGCCCTCACACCACATGCTGCATTGTGGGAGCTGCAGTTTCTTAGCATGCCCTCACACCACCTGCTGTATTGTGGGAGCTAGAGTCTCCCAGCACGCCCTCACAACACCTGCTGTATTGTGGGAGCTAGAGTCTCCCAGCACGCCCTCACACATCCTGCTGCATTGTGGGAGCTAGAGTCTCCCAGCACACCCTCACACCACCTGCTGCATTGTGGTAGCTGTAGTCTCCCAGCACGCCCTCACACCACCTGCTGCATTGTGGGAGCTGTAGTCTCCCAGCACGCCCTCACACCACCTGCTGCATTGTGGGAGCTGCAGTTTCTTAGCATGCCCTCACACCACCTGCTGTATTGTGGGAGCTAGAGTCTCCCAGCACGCCCTCACAACACCTGCTGTATTGTGGGAGCTAGAGTCTCCCAGCACGCCCTCACACCACCTGCTGCATTGTGGGAGCTAGAGTCTCCCAGCACACCCTCACACCGCCTGCTGCATTGTGGGAGCTGTAGTCTCCCAGCATGCATTATGGAGCCATTAACTTCACAGAGTACTGTAGCATAGGGGAGGCATGAGAATCAGAAGTGTGTTCTCCTCAGAAGTCACCTCTAAAATATAAAAGTTGTTCTATTTGATGTTTAATTTTGGGTTTAAAAAATAGGGGTCGTCTTATACATGGGGGCATCTTATACACGGAAAAATACGTTAATCTGCCTCCCTTTTTTATGTAAACACGAGTTATGTGCTTTATAGGATCTGTCGATATTTAATTTTTTTTACTATGTTTGTATTGTGCCTCCATCACACTAATAAACACGGTGAATGTTTTTACACCACTGAACCCTCGATACAGTAACTGGTAAAGTGTTATGTCCATGTTCTTTTTTTGTTTGTTTTATATTGTACCCGGTGGGTTTAGCCCATGTGCAGCCTGGTGACAACGTTTGAGAACCTTATAAATTCCCGGGATAAACATTCATATAGTTTGTGCATGTTTTGGTGTAACAGTGAATCACTTTCCTTTTTTTGTTTATTAACACAAGGAATAGAAGTTTTAAGGACTGTCACATTGTCCATGGTGGCGGTAACAGTCAGGACGGGAGAAATGGACACGTTCTATCTGATAAACACCCTATCAGCACGGTCCTGGTACCATGCAGAACGATGCATCATTTTACTATCATTACTGACGCTGGTAAGTACTTCTCCCCATCATCTTATGCTGCTCTTACACGATTTTCCAGATACAAAGACTTTTGCGTAATTAATGAAACAATGCACTCATATTTCTCTGTTACAATCCTGATGCTACCCAATGAGGATCTGACTCTCCCGACTTAAACCTTCTGCAAATATAAAATTCTGGTTCTTGCTTTCAAATCTCTACATAATGCTACTCCCACCTGTCTATCCTCACTAATACACAAGTATGTCCCGTCTAGGCCCCTACGCTCTGCCGAAGACTTGCGTCTATCCTCTGTTCGTACTCCCACCTCTGATGCTCTTATCCACGACTTCTTTAGGGCTGCACCGTTCTGTAGAACTCCCTTCCCTTCTCCGTTAGATGCTCACCCAGTCTCCACTCCTTCAAAAAATCATTAAAAACTCACTTTTTTAAAAAGTCTATCAATTAAACTATTAATAGCTCCTGACTGATTCTTCTTCTGCAACTGTAATTTAAAAAAAATCAAAAGCCACACTAAGTCTCCAGTAAATACTATTCTACCAATCTACTTCCCTAATACTATCCTTACGTTTTGTGTCACTATACCCCACTCCCTCTAGCATGTAAGCTCGCTGAGCATGGCCCTCAATCCCTCTGTTACTGTGTCACTATACCCCACTCCCTCAAACATGTAAACTCACTGAGCAGGGCCCTCAATCCCTCTGTTACTGTCTCTATACCCCACTCCCTCTAGCATGTAAGCTCGCTGAGCAAGGCCCTCAATCCCTCTGTTACTGTCTCTATACCCCACTCCCTCTAACATGTAAGCTCACTGAGAATGGCCTCAATCCCTGTTACTGTGTCACTATACCCCACTCCCTCTAACATGTAAACTCACTGAGCAGGGCCCTCAATCCCTCTGTTACTGTGTCACTATACCCCACTCCCTCTAGCATGTAAACTCACTGAGCAGGCCCTCAATCCCTCTGTTACAGTCACTATACCCCACTCCCTCTAACATGACAACTCACTGAGCAGGGCCCTCAATCCCTCTGTTACTGTGTCACTATACCCCACTCCCTCTAGCATGTAAACTCACTGAGCAGGGCACTCAATCCCTCTGTTACAGTCACTATACCCCACTCCCTCTAACATGTAAACTCACTGAGCAGGGCCCTCAATCCCTCTGTTACTGTGTCACTATACCCCACTCCCTCTAGTGTGTAAGCGCATTGAGCAGGGCCCTCAATCCCTCTGTTACTGTGTCACTATACCCAACTCCCTCTAACATGTAAACTCACTGAGCAGGGCCCTCAATCCCTCTGTTACGTGTCACTATACCCCACTCCCTCTAACATGTAAACTCACTGAGCAGGGCCTCAATCCCTCTGTTACTGTGTCACTATACCCCACTCCCTCTAGCATGTAAACTCACTGAGCAGACCCCCAATCCCTCTGTTACTGTGTCACTATACCCCACTCCCTCTAACATGTAAACTCATTGAGCAGGGCCCTCACTCCCTCTGTTACTGTGTCACTATACCCCACTCCCTCTAACATGTAAACTCACTGAGAAGGGCTCTCAATCCCTCTGTTACTGTGTCACTATACCCCCACCCCCTCTAACATGTAAGCTCACTGAGCAGGGCCCTCAATTCCTCTGTTACTGTCACTATACCCCACTCCCTCTAGCATGTAAGCTCACTGAGCAGGGCCCTCAATCCCTCTGTTACTGTCACTATACCCCACTCCCTCTAGCATGTAAGCTCACTGAGCAGGGCCCTCAATCCCTCTGTTACTGTCACTATACCCCATTCCCTCTAACATGTAAACTCACTGAGCAGGCCCTCAATCCCTCTGTTACTGTGTCACTATACCCCACTCCCTCTAACATGTAAACTCACTGAGCAGGGCCCTCAATCCCTATGTTACTGTGTCACTATACCCCACTCCCTCTAACATGTAAACTCACTGAGCAGGGCCCTCAATCCCTCTGTTACTGTGTCACTATACCCCACTCCCTCTAACATCTAAACTCACTGAGCAGGCCCTCAATCCCTCTGTTACTGTGTCACTATACCCCACTCCCTCTAACATGTAAACTCACTGAGCAGGGCCCTCAATCCCTCTGTTACTGTGTCACTATACCCTACTCCCTCTAACATGTAAACTCACTGAGCAGGCCCTCAATCCCTCTGTTACTGTCACTATACCCCACTCCCTCCAGAATGTAAACTCACTGAGCAGGGCCCTCAATCCCTCTGTTACTGTGTCACTATACCCAACTCCCTCTAGCATGTAAACTCACTGAGCAGGCCCTCAATCCCTCTGTTACTGTGTCACTATATCCCACTCCCTCTAACATGTAAACTCGCTGAGCAGGGCCCTCAGTCCCTCTGTTACTGTGTCACTATACCCACCTCCCTCTAACATGTAAACTCACTGAGCAGGCCCTCAATCCCTCTTTTACTGTGTCACTATACCCCACTCCCGCTAACATGTAAACTCACTGAGCAGGCCCTCAATCCCTCTGTTACTGTGTCACTATACCCCACTCCCGCTAACATGTAAACTCACTGAGCAGGCCCTCAATCCCTATGTTACTGTGTCACTATACCCCACTCCCGCTAACATGTAAACTCACTGAGCAGGCTCTCAATCCCTCTGTTACTGTGTCACCATACCCCACTCCCTCTAACATGTAAACTCACTGAGCAGGCTCTCAATCCCTCTGTTACTGTGTCACTATACCCCACTCCCTCTAACATGTAAACTCACTGAGCAGGGCCTCAATCCCTCTGTTACTGTGTCACTATACCCCACTCCCTCTAACATGTAAACTCACTGAGCAGGCCCTCAATCCCTCTGTTACTGTGTCACTATACCCCACTCCCTCTAACATGTAAACTCACTGAGCAGGCCCTCAATCCCTCTGTTACTGTGTCACTATACCCCACTCCCTCTAACATGTAAATTTATTGAGCAGGGCCCTCAATCCCTCTGTTACTGTGTCACTGTACCCCACTCCCTCTAACATGTAAACTCACTGAGCAGGGCCTCAATCCCTCTGTTACTGTGTCACTATACCCCACTCCCTCTAACATGTAAACTCAGTGAGCAAGGCCCTCAATCCCTCTGTTACTGTGTCACTATACCCCACTCCCTCTAGCATGTAAACTCACTGAGCAGGGCCTCAATCCCTCTGTTACTGTGTCACTATACCCCACTCCCTCTAACATGTAAACTCACTGAGCAGGGCCCTCAATCCCTCTGTTACTGTGTCACTATACCCCACTCCCTCTAACATGTAAATTTATTGAGCAGGGCCCTCAATCCCTCTGCTACTGTGTCACTGTACCCCACTCCCTCTAACATGTAAACTCACTGAGCAGGGCCTCAATCCCTCTGTTACTGTGTCACTATACCCCACTCCCTCTAACATGTAAACTCACTGAGCAAGGCCCTCAATCCCTCTGTTACTGTGTCACTATACCCCACTCCCTCTAGCATGTAAACTCACTGAGCAGGGCCTCAATCCCTCTGTTACTGTGTCACTATACCCCACTCCCTCTAACATGTAAACTCACTGAGCAGGGCCCTCAATCCCTCTGTTACTGTGTCACTATACCCCACTCCCTCTAACATGTAAGCTCACTGAGCAGGCCCTCAATCCCTCTGTTACTGTGTCACTATACCCCACTCCCTCTAACATGTAAATTTATTGAGCAGGGCCCTCAATCCCTCTGTTACTGTGTCACTGTACCCCACTCCCTCTAACATGTAAACTCACTGAGCAGGGCCTCAATCCCTCTGTTACTGTGTCACTATACCCCACTCCCTCTAACATGTAAACTCACTGAGCAAGGCCCTCAATCCCTCTGTTACTGTGTCACTATACCCCACTCCCTCTAGCATGTAAACTCACTGAGCAGGGCCTCAATCCCTCTGTTACTGTGTCACTATACCCCACTCCCTCTAACATGTAAACTCACTGAGCAGGGCCCTCAATCCCTCTGTTACTGTGTCACTATACCCCACTCCCTCTAACATGTAAATTTATTGAGCAGGGCCCTCAATCCCTCTGTTACTGTGTCACTGTACCCCACTCCCTCTAACATGTAAACTCACTGAGCAGGGCCTCAATCCCTCTGTTACTGTGTCACTATACCCCACTCCCTCTAACATGTAAACTCACTGAGCAAGGCCCTCAATCCCTCTGTTACTGTGTCACTATACCCCACTCCCTCTAGCATGTAAACTCACTGAGCAGGGCCTCAATCCCTCTGTTACTGTGTCACTATACCCCACTCCCTCTAACATGTAAACTCACTGAGCAGGGCCCTCAATCCCTCTGTTACTGTGTCACTATACCCCACTCCCTCTAACATGTAAACTCACTGAGCAGGGCCCTCAATCCCTCTGTTACTGTGTCACTATACCCCACTCCCTCTAACATTTAAACTCACTGAGCAGGGCCCTCAATCCCTCTGTTACTGTCACTATATCCCACTCCCTATAACATGTAACCTCACTGAGCAGGGCCTCAATCCCTCTGTTACTGTGTCACTATACCCCACTCCCTCTAACATGTAAACTCACTGAGCAGGACCTCAATCCCTCTGTTACTGTGTCACTGTACCCCACTCCCTCTAACATGTAAACTCACTGAGCAGGGCCTCAATCCCTCTGTTACTGTGTCACTATACCCCACTCCCTCTAACATGTAAACTCACTGAGCAAGGCCCTCAATCCCTCTGTTACTGTGTCACTATACCCCACTCCCTCTAGCATGTAAACTCACTGAGCAGGGCCTCAATCCCTCTGTTACTGTGTCACTATACCCCACTCCCTCTAACATGTAAACTCACTGAGCAGGGCTCTCAATCCCTCTGTTACTGTGTCACTATACCCCACTCCCTCTAACATGTAAATTTATTGAGCAGGGCCCTCAATCCCTCTGTTACTGTGTCACTGTACCCCACTCCCTCTAACATGTAAACTCACTGAGCAGGGCCTCAATCCCTCTGTTACTGTGTCACTATACCCCACTCCCTCTAACATGTAAACTCACTGAGCAAGGCCCTCAATCCCTCTGTTTCTGTGTCACTATACCCCACTCCCTCTAGCATGTAAACTCACTGAGCAGGGCCTCAATCCCTCTGTTACTGTGTCACTATACCCCACTCCCTCTAACATGTAAACTCACTGAGCAGGGCCCTCAATCCCTCTGTTACTGTGTCACTATACCCCACTCCCTCTAACATGTAAGCTCACTGAGCAGGCCCTCAATCCCTCTGTTACTGTGTCACTATACCCCACTCCCTCTAACATGTAAATTTATTGAGCAGGGCCCTCAATCCCTCTGTTACTGTGTCACTGTACCCCACTCCCTCTAACATGTAAACTCACTGAGCAGGGCCTCAATCCCTCTGTTACTGTGTCACTATACCCCACTCCCTCTAACATGTAAACTCACTGAGCAAGGCCCTCAATCCCTCTGTTACTGTGTCACTATACCCCACTCCCTCTAGCATGTAAACTCACTGAGCAGGGCCTCAATCCCTCTGTTACTGTGTCACTATACCCCACTCCCTCTAACATGTAAACTCACTGAGCAGGGCCCTCAATCCCTCTGTTACTGTGTCACTATACCCCACTCCCTCTAACATGTAAATTTATTGAGCAGGGCCCTCAATCCCTCTGTTACTGTGTCACTGTACCCCACTCCCTCTAACATGTAAACTCACTGAGCAGGGCCTCAATCCCTCTGTTACTGTGTCACTATACCCCACTCCCTCTAACATGTAAACTCACTGAGCAAGGCCCTCAATCCCTCTGTTACTGTGTCACTATACCCCACTCCCTCTAGCATGTAAACTCACTGAGCAGGGCCTCAATCCCTCTGTTACTGTGTCACTATACCCCACTCCCTCTAACATGTAAACTCACTGAGCAGGGCCCTCAATCCCTCTGTTACTGTGTCACTATACCCCACTCCCTCTAACATGTAAACTCACTGAGCAGGGCCCTCAATCCCTCTGTTACTGTGTCACTATACCCCACTCCCTCTAACATTTAAACTCACTGAGCAGGGCCCTCAATCCCTCTGTTACTGTCACTATATCCCACTCCCTATAACATGTAACCTCACTGAGCAGGGCCTCAATCCCTCTGTTACTGTGTCACTATACCCCACTCCCTCTAACATGTAAACTCACTGAGCAGGACCTCAATCCCTCTGTTACTGTGTCACTATACCCCACTCCCTCTAACATGTAAGCTCACTGAGCAGGGCCCTCAATCCCTCTGTTACTGTGTCACTATACCCCACTCCCTCTAACATGTAAACTCACTGAGCAGGGCCTCAATCCCTCTGTTACTGTGTCACTATACCCCACTCCCTCTAACATGTAAACTCACTGAGCAGGGCCCTCAATCCCTCTGTTACTGTGTCACTATACCCCACTCCCTCTAACATGTAAACTCACTGAGCAGGGCCCTCAATCCCTCTGTTACTGTGTCACTATACCCCACTCCCTCTAACATTTAAACTCACTGAGCAGGGCCCTCAATCCCTCTGTTACTGTCACTATATCCCACTCCCTATAACATGTAACCTCACTGAGCAGGGCCTCAATCCCTCTGTTACTGTGTCACTATACCCCACTCCCTCTAACATTTAAACTCACTGAGCAGGGCCCTCAATCCCTCTGTTACTGTCACTATACCCCACTCCCTCTAACATGTAAACTCACTGAGCAGGACCTCAATCCCTCTGTTACTGTGTCACTATACCCCACTCCCTCTAACATGTAAGCTCACTGAGCAGGGCCCTCAATCCCTCTGTTACTGTGTCACTATACCCCACTACCTCTAACATGTAAATTTATTGAGCAGGGCCCTCAACAGGGTCCAACTTGTCTGGTTACAACTACATGTTTCTTGGTCCACCAATTGTACAGCGCTGCAGAAATTGTTGGCGCTATATAAATAATAATAATTGCCCTCTTCTGATTTCTGTTTTTAAATCAGAACCTGCGTTTTCTTTCTGATTGTCCTTTTGGTGTCTGACCTGGGTAGTCCGATTATACTGTCCTTTGATTCCTTCAACTTTGGTTTATTTTCTCAATTCCATGATACTCTATCGTTTTGACCTTAACTTGTTTTGGTTTATCCTCTTGGTCTAATCCTAGACTGTCTCTTCTAACTTGGCACTGCGTTAAGCAAGGTCACTCTTTGGACTGCGTAGAAGCTGCTAAGGATAAATCATTGCGAATTGACGAGAGGTACTAGTTATAGATTGTACAAATGTTGCAAATTTTACAGAAATATACAATATTATATATTAACAAGCACATTATATACCAGCATATTTATTCCAAAAATGTTATTTAAAGCTAAGCTTTTTAAAAAATATTCACTAGACGACTATAGTGACATTTTTTTTTTTAGTTTGTCTGAATTGATTCATCGGAAAAAAAAAAAATTCATGCCGGTAACTTTGGGATTCATCTATGTGGACCAACGAAAAGGGCGTCAAAATGGGCCAATCAGTATTCTGCAAAATATAAATATTATGTATATATTTGGCAATGCACCGATAAGCATAGTGGGGGGCCATAAAGAGAACAAAAGGAGGAGAAGTAAAACAAATAAATCTATATTTATATATTATATACTATATTATTATTATTGTATTATATATTTAGCGCCATCACATTCCATAGCGCTGTATATGAATATGGATGTTTTCCGGCACCTGCTTTTCCCCTTCACTTCAGTGAATAAAATTAGTGTATCCCACTAATCATGAAACTTTTTTTCCCATCAGCCATCAAATTTCTTTTGCACCAATAGCGGAACTCGAAATCACAAAAAAAAGAAGCTGTTCGTCCATTGTCGGAGCCGTGATTAGTCCATACATACATTATTGTTCTTTTGTTGTTGATCTATATTTGAAGCTCAGCACACAGTAAAAACACCATGGATTGTTACAGGTGCGTTCTAAAGAACACCAGCACTACACTAATAAAACACATAAATAGTCCTAGGCTGAGAGAGAAATGTATGGTTCCCGAACACGTGTTATCGAGGCCTCTGGTGTTGCAAAAATCTGTGTTACAGCAAAAAGTAGGTTGTGCTGTTCCCAGCTCGTCGGGATCATCTTGCTTGCAGCTTGCTGCACAGCCCTTAACGACCACGTAAGGAGCATCGAAAGGAAATGCTGAAAAGCAATGAAAGAAACAGCTTAATCAGTTTAAAGGGTCACTCTACTGTCCAAGTACAAAAAATAAAATATAAATCCCAGTTTAGTAATAAACCCCTAATGAAAACATGCATGCATTTAATATATATTTTCCATTGCGTATATATCTAAAACTAGCTTGCAATAGCTGTAGATTTCTTTTTTCTACAGCATTTACAAGCCCTCCCCTTCTAACCCCACCCAGACTTTCTGTGGCTGTCCAATCACAGACTTCCCAATGCAGCTCACTGAAAAGTCTTTATATTTTTTTCAATTTTACAATTTTTATTGGACAGTACATGTGCGTTTCACTTCATGTTACATTTGCTTTCAACATAAAACTTTTGTCATGACATATTATATGCATACATTCTTAGGTATATTCGTGGTTACGCGGGTGGATATATGCGTAAGATTTATTATGGTACAGCATACAATACAAGTCAAGTCATACAGAGAACATACGGATGTTTTCATAGTTGCCTGCACTGTGCCATTTTAAGCTAAAATCTAGGGTGGGAGGGGAGGGAAGAGTCAGGGGGGGAGGTACGGGAAGGGGGGGGTATAACTTGGTGAGAGAGATCTGTTTGATTCGTAGGGTTTCTCGTATTCACCTTGTCTGTATTAGACACGTGGTCTACATAATCATTCCACACTTTGTGTGCTGATCTCATGTGTTTCTTTGTACCATATTGGTTTGCATACGCCATTTCATAGGTCCAGTTAAGTTTTATTTTTTTGATTAGGGCTTCCCCCGAGGGGGCTGTTGTTTTTTTCCAACATCTAGCTATATGTATGGCCGCTGAGATTAGTATGTGGTAGATTACTGTGTGGTAGATTACTGCCCACATGTCTATATGGAGAGGTTCTGGTGGCACTTGCTGCCTCTTGAGTTTAGTTCCGCTGAGCTAACCAAACCAGGAAGTAACAAGACCGGGTGTCTGATTGATAGCCAGGGGGTGTTACAAGGTCAATTTATAAAAGTGCCAATTTCTATTGAAATCTGAACTTTTTATAAAATAAAAAAGGTGACATATTCATCACACTTAAAGCAAGCTAAAGTGCTTTAGAGGTCTGGAGTGTCCCTTTAATGTTTATGTAAACAAGCTTTCAAAGCATTGGGTAGATCTCTGGCACTCAAATAGTTAACCTGAAATTAAAGGACCACTATAGTGCCAGGAAAACATACTCGTTTTCCTGGCACTATAGTGCCCTGAGGGTGCCCCCACCCTCAGGGACCCCCTCCCGCCCAGCTCTGGGGAGAGGAAAGGGGTTAAAACTTACCTTTCTCCAGCGCCGGGCAGGGAGCTCTCAGCCTCCGATCCTCCTCCTCTCCTCCCATTCTGCTGAATGCGCACGCGCGGCAAGAGCTGTGCGCGCATTCAGCCGGTCTCTTAGGAAAGTATTATCAATGCTTTCCTATGGACGCTTGCGTGCTCTCACTGTGATTTTCACAGTGAGAATAACGCAAGCGCCTCTAGCGGCTGTCAGTGAGACAGCCACTAGAGGATTTGAGGGCTGGATTAACCCATTTATAAACATAGCAGTTTCTCTGAAACTGCCATGTTTATAAAAAAAATGGGTTAACCCTAGCTGGACCTGGCACCCAGACCACTTCATTAAGCTGAAGTGGTCTGGGTGCCTATAGTGGTTCGTTAATATCTTTCAGTATTTTGAATACAACACAGAAAATAAGCTATTTGTATTGATAGTTGTTTTCATATGTCTAAATGAATAAATAAAATATGCATTGACCCCAAATCTTTGATGCAAAGATAGTTTTACAGTTGAAGTAGATGCAGTTAATAGTGATATATACAAATTATCCTTCCAGTGTTATAGAAAGGGTAGTAGATACCTGGAATAGCCTTCCAGTGGGAGCAGAAATAGTGATATAGAAAGGGTAGTAGATACCTGGAATAGCCTTCCAGTGGGAGCAGTAACAGTGATATAGAAAGGGTAGCAGATACCTGGAATAGCCTTCCAGTGGGAGCAGTAACAGTGATATAGGAAGGGTAGTAGATACCGTGAATAGCCTTCCAGTGGGAGCAGTAACAGTGATATAGAAAGGGTAGTAGATACCTGGAATAGCCTTCCAGAGGGAGCAGTAACAGTGATATAGAAAGGGTAGTAGATACCTGGAATAGCTTTCCAGTGGGAGCAGTAACAGTGATATAGAAAGGGTAGTAGATACCTGAAATAGCCTTCCAGTGGAAGTAGTAACAGGGATATAGAAAGGGTAGTAGATACCTGGAATAGCTTTCCAGTGGGAGAAGTAACAGTGATATAGAAAGTGTAGTAGATACCTGGAATAGCCGTCAAGTGAGAGCAGTAACAGTGATATAGAAAGGGTAGTAGATACCTGGAATAGCTTTCCAGTGGGAGCAGTAACAGTGATATAGAAAGGGTAGTAGATACCTGGAATAGCCTTCCAGCGGAAGTAGTAACAGGGATATAGAAAGGGTAGTAGATACCTGGAATAGCTTTCCAGTGGGAGAAGTAACAGTGATATAGAAAGTGTAGTAGATACCTGGAATAGCCGTCAAGTGAGAGCAGTAACAGTGATATAGAAAGGGTAGTAGATACCTGGAATAGCCTTCCAGTGGAAGCAGAAATGTCTAACAGTGATATAGAAAGGGAAGTAGATACCTGGAATAGCCTTCCAGTGGAAGCAGTAACAGTAATATAGAAAGGGTAGTAGATACTTGAAATAGCCTTCCAGTGGGAGCAGTAACAGTGATATAGAAAGGGTAGTAGATACCTGGAATAGCCTTCCAGTGGGAGCAGTAACAGTGATTTAGAAAGGGTAGTGGATACCTGGAATAGCCTTTCAGTGGGAGCAGTAACAGTGATATAGAAAGGGTAGTAGATACCTGGAATAGCTTTCCAGTGGGAGCAGTAACAGTGATAAAGAAAGGGTAGTAGATACCTGGAATAGCCGTCAAGTGAGAGCAGTAACAGTGATATAGAAAGGGAAGTAAATACCTGGAATAGCCTTCCAGTGGGAGCAGTAACAGTGATATAGAAAGGGTAGTAGATACCTGGAATAGCCTTCCAGTGGGAGCAGTAACAGTGATATAGAAAGGGCAGTAGATACCTGGAATAGCCTTCCAGTGGGAGCAGTAACAGCAATATAGAAAGGGTAGTAGATACCTGGAATAGCCTTCCAGTGAGAGCAGTAGCAGTGATATAGAAAGGGTAGTAGATACCGGGAATAGCCTTCCAGTGGAAGCAGTAACAGTGATATAGAAAGGGTAGTAGATACCTGGAATAGCGTTCTAGTGGGAGCAGTAAAGGCTAACAGTGATATAGAAATGGTAGTAGATACCTGGAACAGCCTTCCCGTGGAAGAAGTTAAGGCTGGCTAACAGTGATATAGGAAAACAAGAAGAAACCTGGTATATTATTAATATAGTTAAACAATAATACAATTAATTTCTAGGGATGTGCATGGGCAAAATATTCGGTTCGGTTCGGCACTTCAGAAATTCATGACTTCGGCACCTCAGCAATTCGGGACTTTGACAATTCCCTACCCCTAACCCTACCCCCTAACCCTAATCCCTAACCACCACAACCACTTACACATCTAGGTTTAGGGTAAGGGGTTAGAGGTAGGGTTAGGGGTAGGGTTAGGGTTACTGTTAGGTGTAGGGTTAGGGGTAGGTTTAGATTCCTGTCATCATTCCCACTTTTCAGAATTCCGAAGCACTCCGGCACTTCCGAAATTCCGCACTTCGGCAATTCGGTTCGGCACTTCTGAAATTTGGCACTTCAGCAATTCGGCACTTCAGCAATTCGGTTTGGTTCGGCATTTCAGAAATTCAGCACTTCCACATTTCGGAAATTCGGCAATTCGATTATTCAGAAGCATCCGAATGCCCGAACTGCCGAAATTCGTCCGAATTTTGAATTCGGAACGAAACGAATTGCACATTTAGTGATTTCTGATTCGTTAAGTATTGACTTAAGATAACGATTGAAGGAATATGTTAATATATGTCAGTATATATCTGTGTGTATATGTGTGTTGGTGTGTGTGAGTCTTCGTTTGCGTTTTAAAGTGATTATGTGACTGCGTTTTTTCACGAGTACTGTGCCTGGGAGAAAATGCATTGGTGGGGCCGGGCCAGTGTTTTGTAAAGGGCCCCAACATTTCAGTTTGGCATATAGTCAGTTCTACAGAGAAAGGCATGCAGAGCAGGCAGTGTGCATCACTTATACACAGTGCATAGATATAAAGAGAGCGTGTACAATACTTACTGCTCGGGGCGCTGTATTCTATCGTTTTGCAAACTTTTTCATTTTCTGCACAGGTCTGCGTTTGTACACATGATTGTGCGTTGGTTTGTGTCACGCAAAAAAAGCACTCAAGGGACCAAGCTAAAAATAAAACAGTATACATGGTGGTTATATTAAAGTACATACTGGTTCAATTAAAGTGCGTAATTATTATTATTATTATTTTATTATTTATATAGCGCCATCAGATTACGTAGCGCTGTACAATGGGGTAATTAAAATGAAACGAACTGTAAACATATCATTGTTCAGCCTTTCATACTTCAATCTAAAAGACCTGGTTTGTTGTTTTTTTCCAAGCGAGTGCTATCTGTGCCATAAATCGGTAACAAAATCCTTCTTGATTTCCTAAAAGGGAATCGCGATGCAGCCTAGAACAAAAACGAACCCCCTTCAACTCCCAGTAACGAAAGACCACTTAGTATGGATGAAACAGGCCACAGCATTTATTATCACAAACTAAGTTACTGCATAACACATCCATAACTTTATTTATCTCTTCTTTTTATGTAACCAAAACGTTAGACATAAATAAGCATAAATTAACATATATACATATATAACTCCACACATAGTGTTATACAGTGACCCAACCATCCTTGCCAATAAACATGAAGTGGTTCCTAATCACCACTTCCTCTCACCTCCCCCCTCGTCATAAAAATCATATATTTCCAATGCCCGCCATCAGCCGACCTTATCCACGCTCGATGGGCACGAGACCTCAGGCAACCTAAAGTTAAACCTTTGAAGTAGGGGAGGTTGAGACCATAAAAACTTGTTCATCTCATTCCATATACTTAAACGTAACCTCAAACTCAATTGGCAAGGACATACCCCTTGACTAGCTGTGACTAAATATACCAATAGGGTGGGCAGGAGGGAAGCTGTTTGCTGGCCCGAATCCCAAGTGGCACTGACGTAAGACCTCCCCCACACTAACTTACACAGAACTAACTTCCCCGGGCCGCTTCCTAGGCTGAGATCATCAGAATTGACAATCTCAGCCAATCCATTTATTACACAGAGATGCATTGAATCAATGCATGTCTTTGGGGAAAGTTCAGCGCCTAAATGCAGAGCATGGAGACGCTGAACGTCATTGCTGCACAACAGGGAGCACCACTAGTGGCCATCTGAGTGACTGCCACTGGAGGTGTCCCTAGGGAGCAATGAAAACACTGCCTTTTCTCTGAAAAGGCAGTATTTACAGTAACATTTGCTGTAATGTTTAAACAGCTAAATCTTCCTATGTCAGAGCATGCTCCATTCCAAAAATAAAATTTTCTTCTATTGCTGCCACACTGGGCAGAAACTCAACTTTACTATAGTCTATAGCAAGATTTCATTCTAACTGGTAATTCAATGGAAGTCAGTTATAAAGGATTAATATTTATTACAATATTTAACTAAACCCATAACAATGTATGGATACAAACTAGCACCCTTTGTAAACACGTCACATTGCCCCCAGGACACACGATATCAAAACAAATTCTATTTCTTGATTTGCGAGAAATGAATCGTATAAAGATACAAAGATTGGGAAAAAAAAGAATCCAGATTCTTACCAGGATTAAACCATAAGGCCAGACTTGCCAGGAGCAGAGTAAATCCTTTCATATTGGATGAGAGAGGTTCTCCAAGTGCCCGAATAATGCCCAATGTGTGATTTATATAACAGCCAAACCCTAGCTCATTAGCATGCATGATGAAGCTGTGAAAACCATGTCTTTCTTGTTACTGTGTGACCTGGGATGGGTGTGATTGGCGTTGTATAATATGTTAGGTATGTTCTACAGATCTCCTTTCAAAATTAATTCCAAGAACGGAGAGGTGTGTTAAAAGGGCACCCAGCATGTCTCCCGAATCTGAGACATCTGTAAAGTCATGATTTTATAACACATGTGCCACTTAACCCTTTGAGCGCCAGGCTGGTTTTGCATGTACAAACTGGAAGTCAGTCCAATTCCTACAAAAAAAACTTCATATTGCATTATAACTAAATCTTTTTCTATCATATAAATACATATTTAAGTAGTTATTTTGTTTGATTAAGATAAAAAATGATAAACAACAAACCAAAAATATTTTTTTTTCTCAATTCTTTTATTTCAATATTATTCATAATTAGCACACAAACTAGAGCAGCTAACACCCCAAAACAATCTAAATAAACAAACGAACGTATCTGCCCTGATATTACGAACGCCTCTTATGCAATTGTTTTTTCATTTATTTTGGCAATTCTGGGCACCATATTAAAAATTTTAAACCATGGTACGTTAAGTATCCACCCCAAATATATCACAGGGTTTATCACATGAGTTTTTATCAAATTCATGTCACTGTTTTATTGCAAATATCTGTCCATTTTTTGTATTACTTTTCTGTAATTTTCACACATACATTTGGTTTTGCTTGTGAAAGCCTGACATGTGTTGTGCTGTAAATAAACATTTTTCGATTAGCTCTGTCCCTACCAGCATGGCAATCCCCAGTATATATGGTTACCAGATGTTGGTGAAATTATAGAGCCAAATTCGAGACAAGTGCTTTTCAGTAATGAAAAAGACAGATTGCCTCCGTCTTCGTACTTTCAGTATTGAATAAACAACCAGCCAACCAATGATCCATAAGATTAAGCAGCAATAAACATGACATTTAGGGTTAGGATCAGGATTAGGATTAGGGTACAAATAGGGTATGGGTCAGGGACAGTCAAACACTAAGATACACGCTACATTTAGGAGTTGGCTTGACATTGTATCTAAGGCTAGGGTTAGAATAAGATTTAGAATTAGGTTTAGACCCTAAAGCAAATTTGACCCCTAATCCTAACTCTTATTTATGATGTTGAATCTCTCTACCTAGTCCTTTAACCATAACTATAACTAGTTTTTGGTTGGTTTTACTACAGGATGGAGTTTAATTGAATTCAGGTATCACCTCCTGCATGTAGTGTATTATTTTCCTACTCATAATGGGCGTATATATGCCTTGAGTGTCCATGTGAGCCATTTAGTTCTCCTCAGTATTTTTCATGACTTTCACCAAAGATACAGACTTGGGCTGATACATTTTTGAGGATGCATTAGATGCCTTAGATGACTGTCAACAAGTTTTTTTGCTCATTTAATGGTGGTTTTGATCATGTGAAACAATATTCAATATTTTTACCTTTTCTGTTGGTATGAGCTTTGCTTTTTTTTCTTAAAAGCTTTTTCAATAAATGTTTATTTTTTATTTTTTTACCTGGATGTCCTGTTGTTTTGCAGTTAGGGGTTTCTCCCGTTGCAGTTCTCTTTGAATGCATATCCTTTGGTAATCTAACCACGGCCTTCAGAATCCGTATGAGTGCTTAACGGACCTCATAAATGTGGACGTGGCTTTACGTAGAGTTTTTGCAGAACTTACTGTTTTTTCGAAGTACTGTTATGGCCAAATGAACCTAGCTGGTCATTGTTGTTTGCTTCCTGATACATCCATATGCCGATACCGAGATACGAAATTTGGACAACCCACCGATCGCCCAAAATGTGGGGAAATTCGATTCATTTGAAACCAAATGCAAAAGTCTATTGTATTAAAATAAAAAGAAGTTACTTACGCACTATTCTAAATCCCTATGCACATTTAAATAAATTAAGGTTTTTAGTATAACTCTAATGGCCATTTAAGTGTAAGCTCACCTGCCACATCAAGGCAAACCTCTTAGGTGAGTCCTACACTAACAATTCATTTTGCTGTCTTCAGCTAAAAAGGCAAAATCTCTAATAAGACAGAAAGATTTCAAGAGAAAACGCCAGTTTTATAACTTCCCAGCTGTCAGTCATACATGCAGAAGCGCTCTGCGTACTCGCTTAGAGCAGAAATCAATGCTTATCATTAAAGAGTGGATACCATGATTCTCTCTCAGTAGCATTCGATTGGTGCCGTTGGGCCCTGTGCATGTCTATGGAAATACTAAGATTGTTCAGTAGGTCCTTATTAGTGAGGAGCCCCTAGGGGATCAAGTGGCATTGTGCAAGGAGATTGTCTTGGCGCTAGATTACAGCTAAGCAATTAATGTATTTTTCATGGAATGCGAGGACTGAAATATAAATTTGCAGGGGGACACTCCAGTATTGGAAATAAATGTATTTATTTTAATGCTAGAGTGTTACTTTAAAGGTAGGGACTAGCTGTGAAGTCTTTATGGTGGAAGTCCACATAAAGATGTTAAAGGTAGGCATTAGTCGATATCTGGCAATTCACCATCTTGGTGAAATACTGCTAAATGTAATCTGCCAGTAATACTTTATGGTGATATTGCTGCCAAGACTTAAACAGCGAACCGGTACTCACGGTAGCCATGCCGCTATACCCACAGTAGCCGTGCTGGGGTACTCACAGTAGCGGTGCCACAGTACTCACGGTAGCCGTGCCACAGTATTCAGGGTAGCCGTGCTGCAGTACTCACAGTAGCCATGCCGCGGTACTCACGGTAGCCATGCATCTGTACTCACGGTAGCCATGCTGCAGTACTCACAGTAGCCGTGCCGCTATACTCACAGTAGCCGTGCCGCTATACTCACAGTAGCCGTGCCGCTATACTCACAGTAGCCGTGCTGCTATACTCACAGTAGCCGTGCCGCTATACTCACAGTAGCCGTGCCGCTGTACTCACAGTAGCCGTGCCGCTATACTCACAGTAGCCGTGCCGCTATACTCACAGTAGCCGTGCTGCTATACTCACAGTAGCCATGCCGCTATACTCACAGTAGCCGTGCTGCTATACTCACAGTAGCCGTGCCGCTATACTCACAGTAGCCGTGCCGCTGTACTCACAGTAGCCGTGCCGCTATACTCACAGTAGCCGTGCCGCTATACTCACAGTAGCCGTGCCGCTATATTCACAGTAGCCGTGCTGCTATACTCACAGTAGCCGTGCTGCTATACTCACAGTAGCCGTGCTGCTCTACTCACAGTAGCCGTGCTGCTCTACTCACAGTAGCCGTGCTGCTATACTCACAGTAGCCGTGCTGCTATACTCACAGTAGCCGTGCTGCTATACTCACAGTAGCCGTGCCGCTATACTCACAGTAGCCGTGCTGCTATACTTACAGTAGCAATGCCGTGGTACTCACAGTAGCCGTGCTGCTATACTCACAGTAGCCGTGCTGCTATACTCACAGTAGCCGTGCTGCTATACTCACAGTAGCCGTGCCGCTATATTCACAGTAGCCGTGCTGCTATACTCACAGTAGCCGTGCTGCTATACTCACAGTAGCCGTGCTGCTCTACTCACAGTAGCCGTGCTGCTATACTCACAGTAGCCGTGCTGCTCTACTCACAGTAGCCGTGCTGCTATACTCACAGTAGCCGTGCTGCTATACTCACAGTAGCCGTGCTGCTATACTTACAGTAGCAATGCCGTGGTACTCACAGTAGCCGTGCTGCTATACTCACAGTAGCCGTGCTGCTATACTCACAGTAGCCGTGCTGCTATACTCACAGTAGCCGTGCCGCTATACTCACAGTAGCCGTGCTGCTATACTCACAGTAGCCGTGCTGCTATACTCACAGTAGCCGTGCCGCTGTACTCACAGTAGCCGTGCCGCTATACTCACAGTAGCCGTGCCGCTATACTCACAGTAGCCGTGCCGCTATACTCACAGTAGCCGTGCCGCTATACTCACAGTAGCCGTGCCGCTATACTCACAGTAGTTGTGCTGCTATACTCACAGTAGCCGTGCCGTGGTACTCACAGTAGCCGTGCCGCTATACTCACAGTAGCCGTGCCGCTATACTCACAGTAGCCGTGCCGCTATACTCACAGTAGTCGTGCTGCTATACTCACAGTAGCCATGCCACTATACTCACAGTAGCCGTGCCGCTATACTCACAGTAGCCGTGCCGCTATACTCACAGTAGTTGTGCTGCTATACTCACAGTAGCCATGCCGTGGTACTCACAGTAGCCGTGCCGCTATACTCACAGTAGCCGTGCCGCTATACTCACAGTAGCCGTGCCGCTATACTCACAGTAGTCGTGCTGCTATACTCACAGTAGCCATGCTGCTATACTCACAGTAGCCGTGCCGCTATACTCACAGTAGCCGTGCTGCTATACTAACAGTAGCCGCGCCGCTATACTCACAGTAGCCGTGCTGCTATACTCACAGTAGCCGTGCCGCTATACTCACAGTAGCCGTGCTGCTATACTCACAGTATTGCTGCTATACTCACAGTAGCCATGCTGCTATACTCACAGTAGCCATGCTGCTATACTCACAGTAGCCGTGCCGCTATACTCACAGTAGCCGTGCTGCTATACTCACAGTAGCCGTGCTGCTATACTCACAGTAGCCGTGCCGCTATACTCACAGTAGTCGTGCTGCTATACTCACAGTAGCCATGCCGTGGTACTCACAGTATTGCTGCTATCAGTTTACAGAGTAGTTCCCTCATCCTTACAGATGCATGAAACTGCTTGTCCTGTCACCTTCTGCTGTGTTTATGACATACAAGTTAATTATTTGTGGGAGCAGCTTTACACAGTGATTCTTATGGACTTTTGTAGTCATTGTTTTTCCATTTTTAAATTCTTAATAAAAAAAGGGGGGCCGGGTGGGTAGTTTTAATGACTTTAAGGGTAGAACGACTTTAAGGTAGAAAGCCATCACAATCAGCCAGCGAACCCTCATCTTGAGATTTTTCCGTAAACTGTAAAAAAAACTTAGTTTGAAATTCTGAGAAAAAGAATAAGATGTCACAGAGTATAACCCTGACACGCGAAGAACAGACTAAATAAATAGAAACGTCTTACCGCCCCTTAGCCAAAACAAAGCGTAGTTGAAATACGAGCCGAGGTCAGGGTAACAGAGAGACAGCGAAAACGAGAACTAGCCAGAGTCAGGTACACGGTAATAATCAGAAGGCCAAACAGGCAAGGGAGTCAGGAAACAAAGCCAAGGTCGATCCCAGAATACAATCACTAGGAGCGCACTAAAGGGCACTGGGAACAAAAACCACAATAGGGCACATAATCTAGGGCCAGATAAGTTTAAATACTTTTATTTTTAATATGATTGGTCCACGTCATGCCTGCGCCCCAAAATATGCATGAATGGGGGCGCCAAAATGACGTGGGCCAATGGGAGCCGACTGCAAAGCGATGTGAAAAAGGTTTCCCAATACTGTACGGGCCCGATCAGACTGTTTGGTGCGCGTGGCCCGCCTGGAGCCAAGAGTGCTCACGTCGCGTGCGGCTCGATCGGAGGACCCCTGCCGGCACGCGGATCGGATAAGTACCATTACATTATACAACTTCACATTATTAATATTTAGTTTAAATAACTGAAACGCAGACATTTCAAAAATATGAAAATAAATTTACCCGCACACAGACAAGAATAAATATGACACTTCTGTCATAGTAAAAATTTGAGTCCACTAGGTGGCAATGTTCTAGCACAGTAGGTGTACAGAATGCTAATGACAATTAAACATGTTTATTAATAAAAGTAACAATTTTTATTGGAATCTTCTTGTGCTAAAATCTATATACAGGAACATCACATTGTTGAAACCCGCTGCAGACGCTATCGCATAATGATTTACAAAGCGCTTACTCAGAGGCAAATATTTCCTTATTTCAGAAGGCTATAATAAATGACAATTAAAGTAGAAAATATTAAAGAGAGCAATAAATATTTGACAAGACTCAACATTTGGCTTTCATGGATAAAACCCTACATGGGTGAGGTGAGTTAGCGGCCCTTAACCCCTGAAGAACCAAAGACATAATGCATAGAAACCAACAGCTCCAGCAAGTTTCTATATCAAAATTGAATGTCATGGGGGGCGGGGCTAAGCCAGCAAGCAGAGCGGACGCACGAAGGCTGAGCTCCCGTTACACAAATCCGATTTTTCATGATTACTCGCCAAAAACGAAATAATCTTTCTACCGGGATCCGATATCTGCACACAGGAGGACCTGGCGACAAGCCCGACACTTCGTACGAGTATCCTGGCGATCGGGAGACCATGATGGCAAGCCGTGGCCTACAGGCGGCGGAGGATGGGAGAGACGGCGGCTTTCCCAGCCACAGCACCGAAGATAAAGACCCACAAGCACCCTGCTGCCCCCCCGGACCGGTGGGGGTTATCCAGATCCAACCCTGAGAGAGCACATACGGGCGGAGCACCAGGTGACAGAAGCATGCGAGCAGCGAGACGAGGTGCGGACCCGCAAAATGGCCACCGCCACATGCACTAACACCGCAGCACTACCAAGTCTTGAAGAAAGGCTATATGCCATGCTGGCCGCCTTCTGGAAGCGACTGGCAGCCAGAGCACAACAAGCTGAGGAGCACAGACCGACTGGAGGCTCGCCCAAGACACTGCCGACAAAACCTACACGCGGAAGCAACAACCCACCTACAAAGAGAATCCAACAGAGATTTTCACAGGCAAAGTCCCCGGCGGACCCACAAGCCTAAGCGAATGACCCTGATAAAGCCGGGATACCACCGGGAACGATGCCCTGGACGACCCAGCCCACAAGCAGAGGGGACCATCTGGAAGCCTCTCCTGGCCCAAAGAAGGAAACCGGAACTGCTGAGGGGACCCAGGCGACACTCTCCGTGCCTCCTCCACCCACGCCACACGCACCTAACGCTATCCCTGCTCAAGCCGTTGGTCGAGCTCCTGGCTCATCCACAGGACATTGTAACACCCCAGCAGGGAGTCGGCTGATCCCAGCAAGGAGCAGACGACTTGATACTGCAAGTCAGATGGACTATAATGTTCCCCCAAAAGTTTTGGTTAATCTCACCTTATTTGACTAGTTACTCACAATGTCAGTCGGTATTTCTTGACTCTAGCTTTATTGCTGCTACCGCTTCACTGATATGCACACATACTTAAGCATGTTAGACTAGCCTGATATTACCTTGTCATGTAAACCTAAAAGTCAACGCATTATTCCTGTTACACTCACGATGCAGCAGCGGTACCTTCTACCGACATCGAAACGTACAAGACTTAATGTTTAATTAGCTACCCTACCGATAACAGCTTAGCATATTTCACACTGGTTACCTGTGTAGTCTAACCGCTAAGATATAAGTTGATTGTTTTATATGCTCGGTCATAGGCAGGGCCGGTGCAAGGCTTTTTGCCGCCCTAAGTGGTTCTGGGGACTATAGTGTCCCTTTAATGTGAGGTAAATGATAGATTAGTGTCACTAATAATATACTAGATTGCCTACTTACAATCAGATGAGGATGGTGATGGGCTCTGGCTGCAGTCTGGCTCCACTGGTCTGGCGGCCGCGTAGAACAGGATCTCTGGAGGCTGTTTGTAACTGTGGTCACAAAATTCAATGTTTGAGTGTGTAGGGGATGTGTTATGTGTTATGTGTTATCTGTTATGTGTTACTGTAGAGGATCTAATGTGTGTGCTTATGGAATGTAGTGTATAGGGATACCAGTTTGTGTAGGTGATGCAGTGTGTTTGTGTATAGTGGAAGCAGTGTGTTTTTGTGTAAGGGTAGAAAGCAGTGTGTGTTTGTGTATAAGGGATGTATTGTGTGTTTCTTGTTGTGTGTAAGGGATGCATTGTGTGAATCTATGTTTGTATGCATAAGGGATGCAAAGTGTGTTTCTGTGTATGTAAGGGATGCAGTGTGTGTGTGTCTGTAAGGGGTTCGTTGAGTGTGTGTAAGAGACGCATCGTGTTTCTGTGTGTGTGTAAGAGAAGCAGTGTGTGTTTGCATGTGTGTGTAAGGGATGCATTGTGTGTTTCTGTGTATATGTGCAAAGGATGCATTGTCTTTACGTGTAAGGGTTGCATTGTGTGTGTCTGTGTGTGTGTGTGTGTGTGTCTGTGTGTGTGTAATGGATGCATTGTGTGTTTCTCTGTGTGTAAGGGAAGCATGTTGTGTTTCTGTGTGTATAGGGATGCATTGTGTGTGTGTGTGTGTGTGTGTGTGCGCGTAGTGTGAAAGAGCTCCCTTTCCTGCCCCCTGTCCTATAGAGCTCTCCTCTCCCTACCACCTCCCTTAGTGGTCTCCTTTTATCCCCGACTTTCCATTAGTGATCTCTTGTCTCCCCCTTAGTGGTCTCTGCTATCCTCTGCCCCCCTTTCCATTAGTGGTCTCTCCTCTCCCCCCACCCTCCCCTAGTAATCTATCATCCACCCCCCCTCCCATAGCGGTCTTTCCTCACCCCCCTCCCCTAGTGGTCTCTCCACCACCCCCTCCCTCCTTTAGTGGTCTCTCCCTCCCCCACGTTCTCCTCAACCCCCCCTCCCTGTGTTCTCATCTCCCCCCATGTTCTCCTCTTCTTCTTCCCCCTGTTCTCCTCTTATTCCCCCTCCCTGTGTTCTCCACTTCTCCCCCCCTCCATGTGTTCTCCTCTTCTTCTCCCCATCCCTGTAATCTCTTCTTCTCCCCCCTGTAATCTTCTCCCCCCCTCCCTGTAATCTTCTCCCCTCCCCCTTGTAATTTTCTTTTCTTCTCCCCCCTTCCCTCCCTGTAATCTCTTCTCCTCCCCCCTAATCTTCTCTTCTTCTCCCTCCCTGCCTGTAATCTTCTCCCCCACTCGCTGTAATCTTCTCCCCTCCCCTCATGTAATTTTCTTTTCTTCTCCCCCCTTCCCTCCCTGTAATCTCTTCTCCTCCCCCCCTAATCTTCTCTTCTTCTCCCCCCTCCCGGTAATCTTCTCCACTCCCCCCTCCCTGTAATCTTCTCCACTCCCCCCTCATTCCCTATAATCTTATCTTCTCCCTCCAATCTTCTCCACTCCCCCCCTTCCATGTAATCTTCTCTTCTTCTCCCCCTCCCTCCAATCTGCTCCACTCCCCCTCCCTGTAATATTTTCCACTCCCCCCTCCCTGTAATCTTCTCCCCCCTCCCTGTAATCTTCTCACCCCTCCCTCCAATTTTCTTCACTCCCCCTCCCTCCCTGTAATCTTCTCCACTCTCCCCTCCCTCCCTGTAATTTTCTCCCCCCCTCCCTCCCTGTAATTTTCTTCACTCCCCCTCCCTCCCTGTAATATTCTCCCCCTCCCTCCCCTAGTAATCTATCCTCCACCCCCCTTCCTCCCTTAGCGGTCTCTCCTCACCCCCCTCCCTTAGTGGTCTCTCCACCACCCTCTCCCTCCTTTAGTGGTATCTCCCTCCCCGTGTTCTCCTCAACCCCCCCTCCCTGTGTTCTCATCTCCCCCCGTGTTCTCCTCTTCTACTTCCCCGTGTTCTCCTCTTATTCCCCCTCCCTGTGTTCTCCACTTCTTCCACCCCTCCCTGTGTCCTCCTCTTCTTCTCCCCCATCCCTGTAATCTCTTCTTCTCCCCCCTGTAATCTTCTCCCCTCCCCCCTTGTAATTTTCTTTTCTTCTCCCCCCTTCCCTCCCTGTAATCTCTTCTCCTCCCCCCAATCTTCTCTTCTTCTCCCCCTCCCTGTAATCTTCTCCCCTCCCCCCTTGTAATTTTCTTTTCTTCTCCCCCCTTCCCTCCCTGTAATCTCTTCTCCTCCCCCCCTAATCTTTTCTTCTTCTCCCCCCTCCCGGTAATCTTCTCTACTCCCCCCTCCCTGTAATCTTCTCTACTCCCCCTCATTCCCTATAATCTTCTCTTCTCCATCCAATCTTCTCCACTCCCCCCCTTCCCTGTAATCTTCTCTTCTTCTCCCCCCTCCCTCCAATCTTCTCCACTCCCGCTCCCTGTAATCTTCTCCACTCCCGCCCCCTGTAATCTTCTCCCCCCTCCCTGTAATCTTCTCCCCCCTTCCTCCCTGTAATTTTCTTCACTCCCCCTCCCTCCCTGTAATCTTCTCCACTCCCCCCTCCCTCCCTGTAATTTTCTTCACTCCCCCCTCCCTCCCTGTAATTTTCTTCACTCCCCCCTCCCTCCCTGTAATATTCTCCCCCCCTCCCTCCCTGTAATCTTCACTCCCCCTCCCTCCCTTTAATATTCTCCCCCCTCCCTGTAATATTCTCCCTCCCTTCCCCTTCCCTGTAGCGTGGCCGAGCTCCTCTCCGGTCCGCGACCCGGCCGGACTGACAGGAAGTGCACACTGAGAGTGTGCACTTCCTGTCAGTCCGGCCGGGTCGCGGACCGGAGAGGAGCTCGGCCACGCTACAGGGAAGGGGAGGTGAGGAGAGAGGCAGTACGGCAGCCGCCTGAGTGCTCTCTATAGAGTGCTCAGGTGGCTGCAGCATTTAAAGGGCCGGCGATGGGGGCGCAGGGCGTCCTTATAGGAAGCGCCGGCCCTGGTCATAGGCATCTGGCTCCCCAGGAGGCTTGCGCCTGGCCCCCACACAAATCACTATTGCAAACTTGCCAACTTGCACTAGCCTGTAAGGGTACCTAGTTATGTAAGCCTGTAAACCTCATGTTATTACCAGACAGATCGACGAATAGACCTAACTTGTCCGAAGCTTAATACTACACTTTAAGTCGATGTTATATTGCTTTAAATGATCCATCCTGTTTATATTATAAAATTGTGCCTGTTAAACAAATACCCCGCATGTTAAGCGAGGTAAATGCCTGCAAAAATAAAAAATAAAAAAATAAAAAAAATAAAAAAATTGAATGTCACACGACCCACGCATCTAACTAGAAAGTCTATACACAGGGCAGTCTTTAACGCGGGATAAAAGGGTCCCAGTGTCTCTAAGTGTCCCCTAGTGTCCTAGTGACATTGGGACACTGTGAGACATGGGGACACAGACTCTGAGGGACACTGGGAGACACGGGTATACAAACACTAGGGGACACTGGGCGACATGGCGACACTGAGACACTAGGGGACACTGAGAGACATGGGGACACAGATAGACATGGGGACACTGGGCGACTTTGAGACCCAGCCAGTGTCCCTAGTATCTCAGTATCCCCATGTCTCCCAGTGTCCCTGGTGTCTCTCAATGTCCGTAGTGTGCCAGTGTCCCTAGTGTCTCAGTGTTTCCTAGTCTCCCAGTGTCCCCATGTCTCCCAGTGTCTCAGTGTCCCCTAGTACAAAAGAAAAAAATCTCAAGCACTCACTGTGATAAATTTAAGCAGGTTTATTGGACATCGCAACGTTTCGACCTGTACCCAGGTCTTTATCAAGTCTCCAGTGTCCCCTATGTATCACAGTGTCCCCTATGTATCAGAGTATCTCAGTGCCCCATGTCTCCCAGTGTCCCTGGTGTCTCCCAGTGTCCGTAGTGTCTCAGTGTCCGTAGTGTCTCAGTGTCCGTAGTGTCTCAGTGTCCCCTAGTCTCTCAGAATCCCCTAGTCTCTCAGTATCCCCATGTCTCACAGTGCCCCCCAAGTGTCTCAGTGTCCTCTAGTATGGAAGACAAAAATCTCAGGCACTCACTGTGAAAGATTTAAGCAGGTTTATTGGACAACGCAACGTTTTGACCTGTACCCAAATCTTTATCATATATCACAGTGTCCCCTATGTATCACAGTGCCTCAGTGCCCCATGTCTCCCAGTGTCCCCTTGTGTCCCAAAGTCACACAGTGTCCCCATTTCTCCATGTCTCCCAGTGTCCCCAAGAGTCTCGGTGTCACCAGGTCTCCCAGTGTTCCCTAGTATCTCAGTGTTCCCTTGTCTCCCAGTGTCCCAATGTCTCTCAATGTCCCCTAGTGTCCTAGTGACATGGGGACACAGACACTAAGGAACTGGGAGACATGGGGACACAGACATGTTCGTCCCTTTCGGCAGTTCCTGTTATGTGATTTGTGTCAGTGGCCCACCCTTTTACCCCATCCATAGAGTTCCTGCTTTACTGGAGGACACTGCTGTTAGGGGGCATGGGTTTACTTGAAAGATGAAAGCATGAGATTAGCATAGGGTATGTATTTTCTCATAGCTGCATCCTATGAGTTTCCCTCCAGCACCATCTCCATCAGATACATGCCGCTTAGGGGGTAGGACTGTTTGAGTGTTTTTGGTCAATAAGATTTTGTAATTAGGCCCATCATAATTGTCAGCACCAGGCCCACTGGGCTCTTAATCTGGCCCTGGATAGAGTACAACAAGTTGTCAGTAATGGTAAATTTCAAGCTGGACAAAAGTGGTAAGGGGGGTTCCTCTAAGACCGCTTCGATTTAACATACAGTATTTATAAATGATCTGGAAATAGGCATTGAAAGTCATGTTTTAGTGTTTGCAGATGACACAAAACTCTGTAAAGTAATAAAATGTGAGCAGGATATTGCTTTGCTGCAGAGGGATTTAGATAGATTGGAGGACTGGGCACTAAAACGGCAGATGAAATTTAATGTAGAGAAATGCAAAGTTATGCACTTCGGGGTCAAGAATGCACAGGCAATTTACACCCTAAATGTTAGTGAATTAGTGATAACCACACACGAGAAGGATTTGGGAATTGTTATAGACAACTGTGACGAAGTGCCCTTCGCCACTTTGTCCTGGAGAGGCCTGCTTGCCTGCCTCCTCCCCTGCGACTATGGCCCTGGACTATATTGCCCTGTAAAACGTACATTTGGGCATAATGGATTTGTGTATACTGCTCCTGGCCCTTTAAATACTTGGGAGCAGTGTTCCAACTTTTTAACGGGCACTTCGAATGCAGTCGAAGTGCCGAAGCCGTCGAAGTACCGAAGCCGTCGAAGTGGCCGCCATTACAGTCGAACACGTGGCGGCGGCCATTTTAATGCAGTCGAACGCGGTCAGCGGTGACCTGTACCTTCCCCTATCTTTCGACACCACAGCTGGAGACTAAGTCCCGTTCGAACGTTCGAACACCCGTTCGAATGGGACTTTGTCATCTTGTCATGGGAAATAGATCGCCACTCGACTAGCGACCACCGCGGAAGTTTTAACCGCATTTGACTTCGACACTTCGACAAAAGTCGAAGTGCGTTCGAATATTCGAACACCGCCTTCGGATGGGACTTTACCGATTTTCAGGACAGAAATAGACCGACCACACAGCCTGAATCTGTGGAACTGTTTTTGGGCATGCAAACAGGCGTGCGGTCGGTCCAAAGAGACTTTTTAATATTTCTGGAACCACTGGACGGATTCTCACGAATTTTGAATATGTCGTTCCACAATTTATGTTGGTCATAAAAATGTAAGTTTATTAATGTACTATGTAAAATGGGAAAGTTATGAAAGTGCATAAAAATGTATAAAAATGTGTAAGTTTTAGCTTGGAGATAATTGAGTAGATATAGTAGGAAACTCAATTATCTCCCAAGCAGAGGGGAGGGAACATGTGGGCTGTACTATTCTGTAATTGGTTGTTTTATACCTCCCCCTGGGTGTGGTCTGTTTGTACCTGACTGTAATAAAAAGCAGGCTGGGTGTTCCAGACCTCAGAGTTCTTCTTGACCCTTCAAAACGTAGCCTTGTCTCGTTATTGGAGGGAACTGCTATATCACACGGGGGATTGCTATGCTCTGCATATTCCCCTGAGCTTTCAATCACTTAGCTCTTTTAAGAGCTTGTTCCGGATACGCTCTCCTGGAGGAGAGGTCTTCCCCACACGGTCCTGGAGGACAGAAGCCGATCCAGGGTGGAAGGAAGACGGCGCGGCTCCAGTTAAGCTACGGCGGTTGTGGAGTCTGCGGTGGTTGTGGTGTCCAGTGCGGTGCTTGTGGTCCTCGGCGCAAGCTAGGAAGCGTTCATCAACGGAGGGTACTCGGTTGGAGTACACGGAGCTCCGTTACAACAACAAATTAGGCAGCAATATGCAATGTCAATCTGCAGTTGCTAAGGCCAGTAAGGTTTTGTCGTGTATAAATAGGGGCATAAATTATCAGGATGAGAATGTAGTTTTGCCTCTTTATAAATCGCTGGTAAGACCACACCTTGAATGTGCCGTGCAATATTGGGCATCTGTTCTAAAGAAGGATATCATGGCACTAAAGAAGGATATCATGGCACGAGCTACAAAACTGCTAAAAGGAATGGAGCATTTTAGTTACGAAGAAAGGTTAACAAATGTAAATCTTTTTAGTTTGGAAAAACTGCACCTCAGAGGGGCTATGATAACATTATACAAATATATTCAGGGCTAGTACAAACCATTATCTGGAAATCTATTCATAAACAGGGCTATACATAGGACACAAGGTCACACATTTAAGATGAAAGAAAGGAGATTTCATCTAAGGCAAAGAACATATTTTTTTACAGTAAGAGCAGTAAGGATATGGAATTCTCTGCCTTAAGAGGTGGTTTTATCAGAGTCTATACAGATGTTTAAACAGCAATTGGATAAATACTTGCAAAAACATAACATACAGGGATATAATTTCTAATTAGTGGGGTAATAGCTGCTTGATCCAAGGAGATATCTGATTGCCATTTTGGGGTCAAGAAGAAAATTTTTCCTATTTTGTTGCAAAATTGGAAGGGTTTCAGACTGGGTTTTTTGCCTTCTTTTGGATCAACAGCAAAAAACATAATCCACCAATCAGAGTGTTATGAGTCAAATTACACAGCGTGGGAAAATTCCAAAGAACTTTCCCACGCTGTATAAAATGACACCGAGCACTCTGATTGGTGGATTTCAAGCCAACCAATCAGATTGCTGTGACAGGTAAACGTAGAGACTTACCTGTCAGTCTCTTAATTTACCTGTCAGAGCACTCTGATTGGATGGCTTAAACCCACCAATCAGAGTGCTCTGAGCCTAATTGCAGGGTGGGGCAAGGCTTTATAAGCCTTCCCCCGCCCTGCAGAGCTCAGTCTGCGCGGAGTCCTCCATGGGTGAAGATGGATTTTTTTTTTGGCGCTCGTTTTTTTTTTTTTTTTTTTTTTAAGTGCGTCGGTTATTATGGATTTTTTATTTGGCCTTTTTAGGGGCTGAAAAAAGAAGATTTTAGAAGAAAGAAAACATCACTTTTTTTTTTAAGTGCGTCGGTTATTATGGATTTTTTATTTGGCCTTTTTTGGGGCTGAAAAAATAAGATTTTAGAAGAAAGAAAACATCAAATGGTAAGTTTTTTTTTTTTTACATGTACTTAGTTAATGCCCCCCCCTCATAAATTTTAGGGTGAGGGGGTTAGGT
Organism: Pelobates fuscus; assembly: GCF_036172605.1. Taxonomy (NCBI): domain Eukaryota; kingdom Metazoa; phylum Chordata; class Amphibia; order Anura; family Pelobatidae; genus Pelobates; species Pelobates fuscus. The sequence goes on from NC_086320.1 coordinate 13,948,651, forward strand.
AGGGGTTAGTTTTTTTGGGAGGGAGATGACTAGGGGTTTGGGGACCCCTAGTCACCTGGGGGGGTAACATTTTTATTTTAGGGCCCCCACACGCCGCTCAGGGGTGGGTCCCCTCCCGTTATTGGTATTTAGGGCCCCCACCCACCGCTCAGGGGTGGGGGCCAGGGGGGAGGACATTAGGTCCCCCCTTATTCTAATTTAGGGCACCCACCCACCGCTCAGGGGTGGGGGTGGGGCAATAGGTTCCCCCTTCAGATTAGAAGCCCCCACTCGCGCGGCACGGGACAGAACACCTCTACCAAAGGTCGTAGAGGAAGAAGCCAAATCCAGTCTGTAGTGTTTGATGAAAGTGAGAGGAGAAGACCACGTAGCTGCCTTACAGATGTCGTCAGATGGAACTTCTGCCCAATTAGCCCATGAAGTTGCTAAAGCCCTTGTAGAGTGAGATTTGATCCTGCTAGGCGGAACAAGGTCTTTCAATTGATAAGCCTTGACTATGGTATTGGAAATCCAACGTCTCAAGGTGGAAGTAGAGGCTGCCTCCCCTCTCCTGGGGCCAATCGGAAGAACAAACAGCTGTTGAGACTTCCGAAATTGAGTAGAAACTTCTATGTACTTAAGTAAGCACTGCCTGACATCCAATTCATGAAGTTTCACTTCCTCTGGCGTAGAAGGAGATGGATAAAAGGAAGGAATAACAATTTCCTGTAAGATGTGGAAATTCGAGACGACTTTAGGCAGAAACTCTTGTCTAGGTCTCAAGATCACCCTGTCGTGGAACACTTGAAAGTGATTTTCATCGCAGGAAAATGCATGAATTTCAGACATGCGCTTTGCCGTAGTAACAGCCACCAGAAATAATGTCTTATATGTTAATAAGACCAGACCCAGCTCATCTAATGGAGCAAAGGGGTTTTCAGACAACGCCTCCAGTACCATAGGCAAATTCCACGGAGGAGAGTAGTTCCTATTTGGAGGCCTTATACGGATGGTAGCTTTAAAGAATCTGGCAATTAGAGGATCAGATGCCCAGGACTTGTTGCAGAGAGCAGATAAAGCCGAAGCTTGGACTTTAAGAGTGCTAAGACTCAGTCCCTTATCCAGACCTGTATGAAGAAAGTGTAGAATATTGATGTTAGAAGGTTGAAGAAATCCACACTATTAACATGAGACCAGGAACGGAATACTTCCCATATCCTATGGTAGCAGGAAGAGGTTGATACCTTTCTGGATTTAAGGAGTGTAGACACCACAGCTTCTGAGATCCCTTGAGCTAGAAGTCTCTCCTTTTCAAGAGCCATGCCCCCAATTTCAGCTGGCTGGGGTTGGGATGAACTGCTGGTCCCTGAGTCAAGATGTTTGGGCTGAGAGGAAGAGGCCAAGGAGGTTCCAGGCTCATCTTGTTTAGAAGGGGAAACCAAGGTCTGCGAGGCCAGATTGGGATTATGGCAATGACCTTGAGGCCTTCCTTCCATACTTTCCTCAGTAGTCGGTAAATCATAGGTAGGGGAGGGAACGCGTACCCCAGATCGAATTCCCATGGAAGAGACAGGGCATCCTGTCCTACAGCTCGATGATCTGCATGAAGGGAGTAAAACCTCTTCACCTGAGTATTCTGGTATGAAGCCATCAGGTCGATCTGGGGTACACCCCACCTCAGGGTGATCAAGTGAAACAATTCCGGGTGCAGTTTCCATTCTCCTTGGAGAATCCTTGTTCTGCTGAGGTAATCCGCCAAAAGATTTTCTGGTCCCGGAAGATAGACCGCTTTTAGGCCTTGTAAATGTAGTTGAGCAAACCTCATTATCGGGGATAATTCCATCAGTAGAGAATAGCTTTGAGTGCCTCCCTGATGATTTATGTAGGATGCCACAGCTCTGTTGTCTGTATGTATCCTTACCCAGGCATGCCTTAATAGAGGACGGAACCCTATTAATGCCTTGAGAACAGCTCTCATTTCTCTTAAATTTGAGTGAAGTTTTGACTCCTTCCATGACCAAGCTCCTTGAATCCAAGAGTCGTTCAAGTGTGCTCCCCATCCCAGGAGGCTGGCATCTGTAGTTATGGTCATCCAAACCGGCTCTTCCAGGGGAAAACCATGAAGAAGGTGTTCTTCTCTTGTCCACCAGTGCATATCTTTCGAAATCCTCGGGAGAGAATGAATCTTCTGATCCCAATTCTCAGAGCTTTTCTTGAACTGTAGGAGGAAGTGCTTTTGGATGGGTCGCATCCTCCATTGGGCCCATTTTACTAGGCCAATCGTGGACGTAAGGGACCCTAACAGGCTCATGAATTCCCTTGCTGTGACGAAGGATTTTTGACGCATGCTTCTGATCTTTTTTAATATACGATCTTTCCTGTCTGAAGACAGAGATACCAGGCCATTCACCGAGTCTATGTTTGCTCCCAGGAATATCATCTTCTGAGAAGGCACCAAAGAGCTCTTCTTGGGGTTTATCAGCCAACCATGATCTTGAAGGCATTGGATGGTCATTGCCGTGTGGACATCTACTATCTGGCTGGATGGACCTACGATTAAGAAATCGTCCAGATAATGTTCTTCGTTCTTATAAAGGCCACTAGTGAAACTACAAAACAAAACAACTACGTTGTTAAGTGTTAAATATCAAATTACTTAACTCCAATCAGTCTGTAGCCTCCCAAGATCGTTATCCACCCAAAACGATCATATATATGTATAGAACCACAAGCAGAAATGGGATACGGCTGTACAGTCTATGGGGGGAACATACAAAGAAAAAAAACAATAGTGTAATACAGTATATACAGTGAAAATGTGCGCTTAAATGGATGCACTCACGAGATGGTGGAGATAAAAGAGCATTCAAGGTGCCTCCCCAGGAAATATGGGGGGATGCTGGTATCCTTTGATAATGTCGAGCAGCCAATGGGACACAGGACTCCAGGTGAGTAGTAGTAGAAAATATTCGTAATTTTATTCTCTTTAAAAGGTGATACAACACCATAAAGATAAAATATAAAAGTGCAGCAATAGGTCCAACGCGTTTCGTTCAACACAGGAACTTCATCAGGGACCGCACAATAAAAGAAATCAACAGCAATATTGCAGATTGTAAAAAAATACACATCCGAGGAGGATGTGTATTGTTTTACAATCTGCAATATTGCTGTTGATTTCTTATTTTGTGTGGTCCCTGATGAAGTTCCTGTGTTGAACGAAACGCGTTGGACCTATTGATAAAGTTCCTGTGTTGAACGAAACGCGTTGGACCTATTGCCGAGGAGATGTGTATTTTTTTACAATCTGCAATATTGCTGTTGATTTCTTTTATTGTGCGGTCCCTGATGAAGTTCCTGTGTTGAACGAAACGCGTTGGACCTATTGCTGCACTTTTATATTTTATCTTTATGGTGTTGTATCACCTTTTAAAGAGAATAAAATTACGAATATTTTCTACTACTACTTACCTGGAGTCCTGTGTCCCATTGGCTGCTCGACATTATCAAAGGATACCAGCATCCCCCCATATTTCCTGGGGAGGCACCTTGAATGCTCTTTTATCTCCACCATCTCGTGAGTGCATCCATTTAAGCGCACATTTTCACTGTATATACTGTATCACACTATTGTTTTTTTTCTTTGTATGTTCCCCCCATAGACTGTACAGCCGTATCCCATTTCTGCTTGTGGTTCTATACACTAGTGAAACTAGAATTTTCGTGAACGTTCTGGGAGCCAGACTTAAGCCGAAAGGAAGACCCTTGAACTGGAAATGAATTCTCGAAATCCAAAACCTCAGAAACCGGCGATGACTGATGTGAATCGGTATCTGATAGTAGGCGTCCTTGAGATCGATAGAAGTCATCCAGGTCCCTGTCTTGATGTTGGGCAGGATCTTGGTAATGGACTCCATTTTGAACGTTCTTGGAACTAAATAAGTGTTCAGAACTTTTAGGTCCAGAATTAGACGCCACTTCCCTTGAGGTTTTGGGGCCAAGAATATTGTAGAGTAGTGGCCTCTGTAACGTTCTTCGTAAGGTACTTCCTCTATGACCTGATCCCGCAGTAGTTGTAAAAGGATGTCGTTCAGAGCAACTTCTTTTCTTCCTTTTGCCACTCTTGAACGGACAAAGGAGGTTAGAGACGGGAATTCTTTGAATTCTATCTTGTATCCTTCCTTGAGGATAGAGAGAACCCAAGAATCTTGAATACTTCTGGCCCAAACCGGATAAAAGAAGCGAAGTCTGCCTCCTATAACATCTGGCTGGGCCAGCAAACGTTCAGAAGCTTTTATTAGCTGGTCTAGATCCTCTTCCTCTGACCGGTTTTGAGGAAGTGGACTGATAGTTTCTCCAATTAGAGTTCCTGGAGTATTCTCTTCCGGGCCTGTATGCTCTGACATCTCGAAAGGATCGGTCTCTGAATTTTTTATCCTTCCCGTAGGAAGCCCCATATCTTCTTTTCCCTTGAGGTAGAAAAGCCTTTCTTCCATCTGCTGCTTTATGGATAGCATCTTTCAGGACTTTGCCAAATAGAAGGTCGCCTTGAAAAGGGAGCGCACATAGAGAGGCCTTAGAGGCGTAATCTGCCCCCCAAGAGTGAAGCCATAATGCTCTCCTGGAGGCTACAGACAGCGCCATACTTTTGGCTACCATTTTAGTGAGATCCAGGGAAGCTTCAGAACAGAATTCTGTGGCCAGTTTTAAATCATTAAGGCCCTCCAATAGGCGTTCTCTACGGACTCCCCCAGAGATATCTTCTTCTAGATTATTCACCCATATTTTAAGAGCTCTGGACAAGGTGGTAAGGGCAATTGCTGGGTGTAATGCTGATCCCAAGGCCAGGTATGCCTTAATCAGGTCGGCGTCCAATCGCTTTTCCATTGGCTCCCTTAAATATGCCATTGAGTCTATGGGAAGAGTCGTTCTTTTTGCCATGTGAATGACCGCTGCATCAATTTTCGGAACCGACATCCATGATTTGCAATCCTCAGGAGCATACGGGTATAATCTAGGAATTTTATTCTTTAGAGTTACCTTCCTCTCAGGTCTATTCCATTCTTCACCAATGACTTCCTTGATGGCCGAATGTACTGGAAAAGAGGGTCTGTTAGGCTTCAGATCTTCAAAGTATCTGTCGGACTCCTTCTTCTCCCTGCTCCCTTCAGGGATTCTCAACGTGTCTCTGATAAGACAAACCAGTTTATCTACAGACCTGGAATCCAGCGATTTTGAGTCACACTCATCCTCCTCTTCCTCGGAATAGTCTTCCATCATATCAGATTCCTCTTCTGATTCCACATAGTTTTCTACTCTGGGACGTTTAGAGATAGACATCTTATTAGAGGCTTTAAACCCTTCAGCAATCGCTTCCGATATCCATTTCTTTAAGTCCGTCTGTGGGGAACTGTCTTTCGCTGCTTCCGTCAGGCAAGATCTGCACAAATTATTCCCTGGAGGAGCCACTTGGTTGCAGTTTGCACATCGGTTAGATTTCTCTCGATATTTTCTGGGAGATATTTCTTGAGATTTTTCTGGGCTGAAATAAAGGCCAATATGAAATATATTATAGGCCTGTAGTGGCACTCTTTTCCCCCCTTTAATATAAAAGAATATATGCGGCTCACCTATGTCTTCTAGAGCGAGATCTTGAGGCAGAGGGAGAAGCCATCTAGAAAATAATACACTTATTGCAGAACCAATTTTAAAATAAACTAAGAAAAGTAAAGATAAATTAAAGTAGGATTTTTACCTTAAAAAAACAGATTCTGGAGGAAAAGGGCAGCTTCCCTTGTTACCAGATGATCAGGGAAGAAGCAAGGATCAATTTTGAGTGATTTTAGAAATTTCGTTTTTTTGGCGCGATATACCTTTAAGCGCGCAACTATCCCGCGCATGCGCAGTACCGTCGGCGTCCGGCGGCCGTTCTGCGCATGCGCCGGCAATCCGAACACAGAAGAGCAGGATCGGAGCAAGACACAGACCCTGCCAGCCAGTCTATACCCAAAATGAAGAATGAAGTAGGTAAGGGGAACAGACAACAAACTGACCGAGGAAATAGTTAGTTGATCCGAGAATATTTGACAACAAGACTCAGACCTTACTCTCCCAGGGAAAAAACTCCATAAAATTATAAGCAAGAGATATACAAGAAATAAAAACTTACCCTGGCTTCTCCAAAACACTGACCTCAGATCAGGGGGGGGGGGGGTTGGATGTCATAAGGGGAAATTTTTAAGGCAACAGCCGACCCCACATCATGATCTATAATATTGATTTCTCCCATACAGTACAGATACTAATCTGTACTAAACTCAGTTAGTCCTGCCGTGCAGGCTGTTTACTGAGTTCTTCAGATGAAGAGAGGCTGAACTTCATCTGGAGGCCCATGGTACACATGGGAAGGTGGCCCAAAATAAAATATCCTGTGTGTCCTGAAAGGACAGGAAAAAAGAGTGTGGGATAGAAGGAGGAGGGACCTTTTATACCCAGCCTGGTCTGGATTAATTGATTTTGTTCTGTCCTGTTCCTGATTAGGGCGGAGCTACCCATAAGTGATGCTGCCATGATTAGCCAGGAAATGTATAATTGAAATGCATCCAAAAAGGTGTTGTTTAGGGCACCTCGCATGGGACCCTTCTTATCGTTTCCCAAACATGGCTTTCATGGAAACCAAGTATGGGAGATACTGCACAGAGCATGGCCAGTGAATCTGTCATGGCAATCACAGCTTAATGCAGCATTTCCCAATTCGTGTTCCGCAGAACCCTAGGTTCCGTTAGAACAGAATGGGGGTCCGCCGTGAATTGCCCATTCCAAGATGGCCACTGCTTCCTGCTGTTTTCCCGCAAGAGATTGCGAGATTGCCACACATTTATGCATGCCTGCCCTGTGTCAGCCCGCCCAGCATCATTTACGTTAAGAATTCCTCCCAGTCCAGTATTCCTTCATTCCTCTTTCCTCCCAGTATTCCTTCATTCCTCTCTCCTCCCAGTATTCATTAACTCTTCTCTCCTCCCAGGATTGCTTCATTCCTCTTTCCTCCCTGTATTCTTTTACCCCTCTCTCCTTCAGTATTCCTTCATTCCTCTTCCTCCCTGTATTCTTTTACTCCTCTCTCCTTCAGTATTCCTTGATTCCTCTTTCCTCCCTGTATTCTTTTACCCCTATCTCCTTCAGTATTTTCCCGTTCCTCTCTCCCCTAGTGTTAAGCTAACCCTTTCTTTTCTCCAATATCACTCCATCTCGTTCTTCATTTGTCACACCATATCTCTTCCCAGAGTTGCTCTTTTTATTTCTTCATCTCCCTCCATCTCCCCGCTAGCGTCTTGCACAGACCTCCATTACTGCTGTTTTGAAACTCAACACTGTGCACCATAATGAGAGTATGTTTCTCTACTTATATGGAGAGACATTGTTACTATACACAAACCAAGGGGTGTGATTTTGTATTTATAGATTTTGTGGGATATGTTGTCAACATGAGCCAACAACTGACCGACCAACAGAGGACAAAGAAAAATAGCTAGCTCTATTAATAGCACACACAAAAGGGCTGAATGAGATTTTATCTCACCTCCCTCATTATAATGGAAACATACACCATTAGCATTATAGACTGGTCATCCCACACAATCCAACACCGAACTGCAGGTTTTATCTCCCTCATTATAATGGAAACATACACCATTAGCATTATAGACTGGTCATCCCACACAATCCAACACCGAACTGCAGGTTTTATCTCCCTCATTATAACAGAAACACACACCATTAGCATTATAGACTGGTCATCCCACACAATCCAACACCGAACTGCAGGTTTTATCTCTCTCATTATAACGGAAACACACACCATTAGCATTATAGACTGGTCATCTCACACAATCCAACACCGAACTGCAGATTTTATCTACCTCGTTATAATGGAAACATACACCATTAGCATTATAGACTGGTCATCTCGCACAATCCAACACCGAACTGCAGATTTTATCTCCCTCATTATAATGGAAACATACACCATTAGCATTATAGACTAGTCATCCCACACAATCCAACACCGAACTGCAGATTTTATCTCCCTCATTATAATGGAAACATACACCATTAGCATGATAGACTGGTCATCTCACACAATCCAACACCGAACTGCAGATTTTATCTCCCTCATTATAATGGAAACATACACCATTAGCATTATAGACTGGTCATCCCACACAATCCAACACCGAACTGCAGATTTATCTCCCTCATTATAATGGAAACATACACCATTAGCATTATAGACTGGTCATCTCACACAATCCAACACCGAACTGCAGATTTTATCTCCCTCATTATAATGGGAACATACACCATTAGCATTATAGACTGGTCATCTCACACAATCCAACACCGAACTGCAGGTTTTATCTCCCTCATTATAATGGAAACATACACCATTAGCATTATAGACTGGTCATCCCACACAATCCAACACCGAACTGCAGATTTTATCTCCCTCATTATAATGGGAACATACACCATTAGCATTATAGACTGGTCATCCCACACAATCCAACACCGAACTGCAGATTTTATCTCCCTCATTATAATGGAAACATACACCATTAGCATTATAGACTGGTCATCCCACACAATCCAACACCGAACTGCAGATTTTATCTCCCTCATTGTAATGGAAACATACACCATTAGCATTATAGACTGGTCATCCCACACAATCCAACACCGAACTGCAGATTTTATCTCCCTCATTATAATGGAAACATACACCATTAGCATTATAGACTGGCCATCCCACACAATCCAACACCGAACTGCAGATTTTATCTCCCTCATTATAATGGAAACATACACCATTAGCATTATAGACTGGTCATCCCACACAATCCAACACCGAACTGCAGGTTTTATCTCCCTCATTATAATGGAAACATACACCATTAGCATTATAGACTGGTCATCCCACACAATCCAACACCGAACTGCAGATTTTATCTCCCTCATTATAATGGAAACATACACCATTAGCATTATAGACTGGTCATCCCACACAATCCAACACCGAACTGCAGATTTTATCTACCTCGTTAAAATGGAAACATACACCATTAGCATTATAGACTGGTCATCCCACACAATCCAACACCGAACTGCAGATTTTATCTCCCTCATTATAATGGAAACATACACCATTAGCATTATAGACTGGTCATCCCACACAATCCAACACCGAACTGCAAATTTTATCTCCGCTATTATAAAGGGAACATACACCATTAGCATTATAGACTGGTCATCTCACACAATCCAACACCGAACTGCAGATTTTATCTCCCTCATTATAATGGGAACATACACCATTAGCATTATAGACTGGTCATCCCACACAATCCAACACCGAACTGCAAATTTTATCTCCCTCGTTATAATGGAAACATACACCATTAGCATTATAGACTGGTCATCCCACACAATCCAACACCGAACTGCAAATTTTATCTCCCTCATTATAATGGAAACATACACCATTAGCATTATAGACTGGTCATCCCACACAATCCAACACCGAACTGCAGATTTTATCTCCCTCATTATAATGGAAACATACACCATTAGCATTATAGACTGGTCATCCCACACAATCCAACACCGAACTGCAGATTTTATCTCCCTCGTTATAATGGAAACATACACCATTAGCATTATAGACTGGCCATCCCACACAATCCAACACCGAACTGCAGATTTTATCTCCCTCATTATAATGGAAACATACACCATTAGCATTATAGACTGGTCATCCCACACAATCCAACACCAAACTGCAGATATTATCTCCCTCGTTATAATGGAAACATACACCATTAGCATTATAGACTGGCCATCCCACACAATCCAACACCGAACTGCAGATTTTATCTCCCTCATTATAATGGAAACATACACAATTAGCATTATAGACTGGTCATCCCACACAATCCAACACCGAACTGCAGATATTATCTCCCTCATTATAATGGAAACATACACCATTAGCATTATAGACTGGTCATCCCACACAATCCAACACCGAACTGCAGATTTTATCTCCCTCATTATAATGGAAACATACACCATTAGCATCATAGACTGGTCATCTCACACAATCCAACACAGAACTGCAGATTTTATCTCCCTCATTATAATGGAAACATACACCATTAGCATTATAGACTGGTCATCCCACACAATCCAACACCGAACTGCAGATTTTATCTCCCTCATTATAATGGAAACATACACCATTAGCATTATAGACTGTTCAGCCCACACAATCCAACACCGAACTGCAGGTTTTATCTCCCTCATTATAATGGAAACATACACCATTAGCATTATAGACTGGTCATCCCACACAATCCAACACCGAACTGCAGATTTTATCTCCCTCATTATAATGGAAACATACACCATTAGCATTATAGACTGTTCATCCCACACAATCCAACACCGAACTGCAGGTTTTATCTCCCTCATTATAATGGAAACATACACCATTAGCATGATAGACTGGTCATCCCACACAATCCAACACCGAACTGCAGATTTTATCTCCGCTATTATAAAGGGAACATACACCATTAGCATTATAGACTGGTCATCCCACACAATCCAACACCGAACTGCAGATATTATCTCCCTCATTATAATGGAAACATACACCATTAGCATTATAGACTGGTCATCCCACACAATCCAACACCGAACTGCAAATTTTATCTCCCTCATTATAATGGAAACATACACCATTAGCATTATAGACTGGTCATCCCACACAATCCAACACCGAACTGCAGATTTTATCTCCCTCATTATAATGGAAACATACACCATTAGCATTATAGACTGGTCATCCCACACAATCCAACACCGAACTGCAGATTTTATCTACCTCGTTATAATGGAAACATACACCATTAGCATTATAGACTGGTCATCCCACACAATCCAACACCGAACTGCAGATTTTATCTCCCTCATTATAATGGAAACATACACCATTAGCATTATAGACTGGTCATCTCACACAATCCAACACCGAACAGCAGATTTTATCTCCCTCATTATAATGGAAACATACACCATTAGCATTATAGACTGGTCATCCCACACAATCCAACACCGAGCTGCAGATTTTATCTCCCTCATTATAATGGAAACATACACCATTAGCATTATAGACTGGTCATCCCACACAATCCAACACCGAACTGCAGATATTATCTCCCTCATTATAATGGAAACATACACAATTAGCATTATAGACTGGTCATCCCACACAATCCAACACCGAACTGCAGATATTATCTCCCTCATTATAATGGAAACATACACCATTAGCATTATAGACTGGTCATCCCACACAATCCAACACCGAACTGCAGATTTTATCTCCCTCATTATAATGGAAACATACACCATTAGCATCATAGACTGGTCATCTCACACAATCCAACACAGAACTGCAGATTTTATCTCCCTCATTATAATGGAAACATACACCATTAGCATTATAGACTGTTCATCCCACACAATCCAACACCGAACTGCAGGTTTTATCTCCCTCATTATAATGGAAACATACACCATTAGCATTATAGACTGGTCATCCCACACAATCCAACACCGAACTGCAGATTTTATCTCCCTCATTATAATGGAAACATACACCATTAGCATTATAGACTGTTCATCCCACACAATCCAACACCGAACTGCAGGTTTTATCTCCCTCATTATAATGGAAACATACACCATTAGCATTATAGACTGGTCATCCCACACAATCCAACACCGAACTGCAGATTTTATCTCCCTCATTATAATGGGAACATACACCATTAGCATTATAGACTGGTCATCCCACACAATCCAACACCGAACTGCAGATTTTATCTCCCTCATTATAATGGAAACATACACCATTAGCATTATAGACTGGTCATCCCACACAATCCAACACCGAACTGCAGATTTTATCTCCCTCATTATAATGGAAACATACACCATTAGCATTATAGACTGGTCATCCCACACAATCCAACACCGAACTGCAGATTTTATCTCCCTCGTTATAATGGAAACATACACCATTAGCATTATAGACTGGTCATCCCACACAATCCAACACCGAACTGCAGATTTTATCTACCTCGTTAAAATGGAAACATACACCATTAGCATTATAGACTGGTCATCCCACACAATCCAACACCGAACTGCAGGTTTTATCTCCCTCATTATAATGGAAACATACACCATTAGCATTATAGACTGGTCATCCCACACAATCCAACACCGAACTGCAGATTTTATCTCCCTCATTATAATGGAAACATACACCATTAGCATTATAGACTGGTCATCCCACACAATCCAACACCGAACTGCAAATTTTATCTCCGCTATTATAAAGGGAACATACACCATTAGCATTATAGACTGGTCATCTCACACAATCCAACACCGAACTGCAGATTTTATCTCCCTCATTATAATGGGAACATACACCATTAGCATTATAGACTGGTCATCCCACACAATCCAACACCGAACTGCAAATTTTATCTCCCTCGTTATAATGGAAACATACACCATTAGCATTATAGACTGGTCATCCCACACAATCCAACACCGAACTGCAGATATTATCTCCCTCATTATAATGGAAACATACACCATTAGCATTATAGACTGGTCATCCCACACAATCCAACACCGAACTGCAGATTTTATCTCCCTCATTATAATGGAAACATACACCATTAGCATTATAGACTGGTCATCTCACACAATCCAACACCGAACAGCAGATTTTATCTCCCTCATTATAATGGAAACATACACCATTAGCATTATAGACTGGTCATCCCACACAATCCAACACCGAACTGCAGATTTTATCTCCCTCATTATAATGGAAACATACACCATTAGCATTATAGACTGGTCATCCCACACAATCCAACACCGAACTGCAGATATTATCTCCCTCATTATAATGGAAACATACACCATTAGCATTATAGACTGGTCAACCCACACAATCCAACACCGAACTGCAGATTTTATCTCCCTTATTATAATGGAAACATACACCATTAGCATTATAGATTGGTCATCCCAACACCGAACTTGCAGATTGTAGCCTAAAATTTAAACTCACTACAATTCACTGTTAAGTGAATAAATTCCAAAGTATACGAATTGTTCAATTAGAACATAAAAGTTCCAGATTTGTTAAATTTGTATTTATGAATAAATTATTAGATATGACTAGTGAATATTTTGGGGATATGTCTATTCTGCAATCTGCCACTTAGATTTCTCCTTATTATTATCGCCATCCCCCCATCCTTACCAACTAAGTCAGGCAGTGAGATCTGTATTTTTTCAAGTTAGAGAAGTGTTTGTTTGTTTGTTTGTTTTTATTAACCAACAACCATGAATTTGGACATCTGGTTCAAACAAGGAACTATCAAGAGAAAAATCATTTCTTCTTCTAACTGTTCGACAATTTTAGAAACCGAGAAAGACGACTCAACATGAAATAAAGAAAACAAGTTCAAAATAGTTGGATCTATTGTTCCTCAAACAGCAGAGACAAGTGACAAGTCATAGACAAAAAGAAAAGCACAAAATGACAGCCAATCTTCTTCTCAAACAAAGAAAAGAAAATATGACGACAGCTACTTAAAATCTGGATTCACAAGTGCCAAAAATAAAAATATACCTCAAGCACAATGCTAATAAAAAAAGCCACTTATTAAAAGGTTTGTGCTACGGCGCAAATTTTTTATCGGGGGTTCCACGATGTTGGTATACTGTGTCAAAGGGCTCCACTGGAAAAATGAATTGGGAACCCCTGGCTTAATGTATAACATCACCTAAAGCAATAAATATTGTTTATCATTAAGATAGATTAGAAAAGGTCTGGCGTTAGTGTAGTGTAGGACTTTACATTTTAAGTCCGGGTATATTCATTTCCTTTATGAGCTAAGTTTATTCTCATTTCTATTTCGTTGCTGCTACCACCTTGATAGAAGCGTCATGACTTCCTTCCACACTAACCCCCACATCCGGCAAGAATGGCCTTGCTCCCCCAAGCAAAGCCCACACATTGAGTTCATCGATAGTGCATTGGGGTTAGAAAGGTAGCAGCTCCGCCTGATGATCCATTGGCTGAAGATTAAACCGAGGGCCCGTATGGTTATTATTATTATTATGTTATTGATATAGCGCCATCAAATTCCGCAGCGCTTTACAATGGGTGGACGAACAGACAAGTAGTTGTAACCAGACAAGCTGAACACACAGGAACAGAGGGGTTGAGGGCCCTGTTCAATGAGCTTACATGCTAGAGGGAGTGGGGTATAGTGACAGTAAGAGAGGGATTTAGGGCCTGCTCAGTGAGTTTACATGCTAGAGGGAGTGGGGTATAGTGACGCAGTAACAGAGGGAATGAGGGCCCTGCTCAGTGAGATTACATGTAAGAGGGAGTGGGGTATAGTGACACAGTAACAGAGGGATTGAGGGCCTGCTCAGTGAGTTTACATGCTAGAGGGAGTGGGGTATAGTGACACAGTAACAGAGGGAATGAGGGCCCTGCTCAGTGAGTTTACATGTTAGAGGGAGTGGGGTATAGTGACACAGGAACAGCGGGAATGAGGGTCCTGCTCAGTGAGTTTACATGTTAGAGGGAGTGGGGTATAGTGACAGTAACAGAGGGATTGAGGGCCCTGCTCAGTGAGTTTACATGCTAGAGGGAGTGGGGTATAGTGACACAGTAACAGAGGGATTGAGGGCTCTGCTCAGTGAGCTTACATGCTAGAGGGAGTGGGATATAGTGACACAGTAACAGAGGGATTGAGGTCCTGCTCAGTGAGTTTACATGTTAGAGGGAGTGGGGTATAGTGACACAGTAACAGAGGGATTGAGGGCCCTGCTCAGTGAGTTTACATATTAGAGGGAGTGGGGTATAGTGATACAGTAACAGAGGGATTGAGGGACCTGCTCAGTGAGTTTACATGCTAGAGGGAGTGGGGTATAGTGACAGTAACAGAGGGATTGAGGGTCCTGCTCAGTGAGTTTACATGTTAGAGGGAGTGGGGTATAGTGATACAGTAACAGAGGGATTGAGGGCCCTGCTCAGTGAGTTTACATGCTAGAGGGAGTGGGGTATAGTGACACAGTAACAGAGGGATTGAGGGCCCTGCTCAGTGAGCTTACATGCTAGAGGGAGTGGGATATAGTAACACAGTAACAGAGGGATTGAGGTCCTGCTCAGTGAGTTTACATGTTAGAGGGAGTGGGGTATAGTGACACAGTAACAGAGGGATTGAGGGCCCTGCTCAGTGAGTTTACATGCTAGAGGGAGTGGGGTATAGTGACACAGTAACAGAGGGAATGAGGGCCCTGCTCAGTGAGCTAACATGCTAGAGGGAGTGGGATATAGTAACACAGTAACAGAGGAATTGAGGCCCTGCTAAGTGAGTTTACATGTTAGAGGGAGTGGGGTACAGTGACACAGTAACAGAGGGATTGAGGGCCCGCTCAGTGAGTTTACATGTTAGAGGGAGTGGGGTATAGTGACACAGTAACAGAGGGATTGAGGGCCTGCTCAGTGAGTTTACATGTTAGAGGGAGTGGGGTATAGTGACACAGTAACAGAGGGATTGAGGGCACTGCTCAGTGAGTTTACATGTTAGAGGGAGTGGGGTATAGTGACACAGTAACAGAGGGATTGAGGGCCTGCTCAGTGAGTTTACATGTTAGAGAGAGTGGGGTATAGTGACACAGTAACAGAGGGATTGAGGGCCTGCTCAGTGAGCTTACATGTTAGAGGGAGTGGGGTATAGTGACAGTAACAGAGGGATTGAGGGCCCTGCTCATTGAGCTTACATGTTAGAGAGAGTGGGGTATAGTGACACAGTAACAGAGGGATTGAGGACCTGCTCAGTGAGCTTACATGTTAGAAGGAGTGGGGTATAGTGACACAGTAACAGAGGGATTGAGGGCCCTGCTCAGCAAGTTTACATGCTAGAGGAAGTGGGGTATAGTGACAGTAACAGAGGGATTGAGGACCTGCTCAGTGAGCTTACATGTTAGAGGGAGTGGGGTAAAGTGACACAAAAAGGTAAGGATAGTTTTAGACTAGTGACAGTTGCAGAAGAGGAATCAGTTAGGAGCTATTAACAGTTTAATTGATATGCTTTTTAAGTTTTCAGCAGATCGTAAGGGCCTAGACGGGACATACTTGTGTATAAGGGAGGATAGATAGGTGGGAGCAGCATTATGTAGAGATTTGAAAGCAAGAACCAGAATTTTAAATTGAGCTCTATATTTTATAGGAAGCCAATGTAGGGACTGACAGAAGGGTGAGGCATGGGAGGTGCGGTTGATGTGAATATTTGAGGTTGGCAGATATATATATCATTAGCTGTCTTGCCCTAAGACAGCTACTGGTATCCGACCAGGATTTGAACCTGGGTTTCCCAGTTGCCAGCCAATATAGCTTGAATTGAGCATATCTGGCTAATCAAACACGTTTTGTGACCGTAGTAATCTGTTCTGCCGGATAGCTTTACTTATATTCAGGGCTCTTATATTCCCCTTTCTTCATTCCTGTCACGATTCGGGGAACCTAACACGCTAACAGGTCACAAATAGTAAAGGGTGCAGTACCGGTCCTTAGAATGGCAGGGCTAAGCACACTAAGAATAGTCAGGAGACAAGCCAAGTAATGGGAGCCAGAAAACAGGAGAACGAGAAACAAGCCGAGGTCAAAGGAATGGAGAAAGCAGGAGAATCGGATTAACAAGCCAAAAATACGGTAACCAGAGAGACACACGAGCAAAAAGTAATACAGGTATCAAAGACCACAACAGGGCACTGAGAGACAGGAAAGGTAAGTATTTAAATCCTGTGCTTAATTCTGATTGGATAACCAATCAGAATTAACAATCACACGTGGGGGATATCTATACCTCCCACTGTGATTACTGTGCTGTAGCTTTAACGCCGGGTCACGTGAGTGACCCCGGCGTTCAGATAATTGTGCCGGCTCCCAGCGTGCAGCGTTATACATGCTGGCGCTGGGAGGTGGGGGGGGGACGACGCGAGCGGCGTGTCAAGAAGAGAGGATGCCGCTCGCTGACAGGTGAGGGGAGAGGGGACCGCGGGCGGCGACGGACCGAGGGTGAGTGCTGCGAGAGGATTGCAGCCTCCCCTCACAGCCGCCCGCGGGACCCTGACAATTCCTCAACAAACAACTTTTTCCTCCTCTCTTTCATTGTGTCTGTTCTATTCCTATATCTTTATTCCTTCGCCAATTACGTTTTCCCTCCATCTCATTCTGGATATCCACAGATCTGTTTCAGAAGATGCCAACACAACCCATCTGATAAAAGAGGCATTTCCAATGTAAGAAAGGAGCCAGTCATCTTTCTGATGCAGCGGTGCCATCTAGAGAACGTTTACTAAATTGCAACTATTTATTCAATATCAATATCAATTTTGCTTCATTATTTTACTGTATTAGCAGCAAAACCAAGTGTATGACATAACAAATGAAACAAGCACAGCACTCCAGACTGCTGGGGACAGATTATTCCAGATACAGGCTTATCTTAAAAGGTCCAGTGGAGAAATCAAAGTTCATCTTTCCATTTACAGTCAATCAAGGTTTGCACAGTTACCCCATAACAGCAGGATTGCTGGTTTTATTAGATAAATAGTGCGATGGTGGTCACCATCACTGGGAACATAAGATGGACACTTCAATTAGATCCCTGGAGGACTCATATGTGTCAGTCACCCTGTGCCCATTGTAGGTGCAGGGTGTGTGTAATGTATAGTGATGTCCCGAAATGTTCGCTGGCGAACATCGCTTGTTCGCGTTCGCCTCAGATGGCGAACACATGCGCTGTTCGGTCCGCCCCCTATTCGTCATCATTGAGTAAACTTTGACCCTGGCCTGTACCTCACAGTCAGCAGACACATTCCAGCCAATCAGCAGCAGACCCTCCCTCCCAGACCCTCCCACCTCCTGGACAGCATCCATTTTACATTCATTGTGAAGCTGCATTCTTAGTGAGTAGGGACAGTGTAGCTGCTGCTCATTAGATAGGGAAATTGATAGCTAGTCTAGGGTATTCAGTGTCCACTACAGTCCTGAAGGACTCATCTGATCTCTGCTGTAAGGACAGCACCCCAAAAAGCCCTTTTTAGGGTTAGAACATCAGTCTGCTTTTTTTTTTCTGTGTAATGTAATTGCAGTTGCCTGCCTGCCAGCTTCTGTGTCAGGCTCACAGTGTATACTGTGCCCACTTGCCCACTGCCACCACTCACTCACTGGTGTCACAATAGCTTGCATTTAACCAATAAAAAACTTATTTTAATGTAGAATAATAGCAGTCAGTTTCCTTCACTAGTGTGCGTTTCAGGGCCTGCCCAGTGCCACCACTCACTCACTGGTGTCACAATAGCTTGCATTTAACAAAAAAAAAACTTTTTGGACTGTAATATGATAGCAGTCAGTTTCCTTCACTAGTGTGCGTTTCAGGGTCTGCCAGGGCACAGTGTCACAACAGTGCAACTCATATCTGGTGTAACAGTAGTGTACATTTGAAGAAAAAATTTTTTTTGACTGTAATAGATTGAATAGCAGTTAGTTGTCTGCCAGCGTGTGTGTCAAGCTCACAGCGTATACTGTGCCCACTTGCCCAGTAAAACCAGACTGCATCAACTATGTAATTTTCCATGGGAGTTTTGCCATGGATCCCCCTCCGGCATGCCACAGTGGAATGTGTTAGTCCCCTTGAAACAAACTTTCCATCACTATTGTGGCCAGAAAGAGTCCCTGTGGGTTTTAAAATTCGCCTGCCCATTGAAGTCTATGGCGGTTTGCCCAGTTCGCGAACATTTGCGGAAGTTCGCGTTCGCTGTTCGAGAACCGAAAATGTTATGTTTTCGACATCACTAGTAATGTATGCGTATTATGTATTTATTGTTAATTGTTTGTGTCCTGTCCTGCTGATGCTTGCTACCAACTAGGAGGATTTGGCTATGGAGCCTGTATAGCACCCTCTGCTACCTGAATAGCAAGGCTGGCAAATTTGCATATTTGGGTAGATTTGCATATTGCTAATTCTGCAGTCAGAGAACATATTCTGTGTTAATTATTATCATCCCCACCTCCTTATAAATATGTAATTGTGTATGTTGTCTGCTATGATTTGGTTATTTGTATTTTATTTAAGTTGTCACAGCAATCTACATGTAATGAGTCTTTGGTCTAGTCCCGAGAAAAATAAAGTTTTTTTTAACCTTTCCTTTTGGAGTTTGTGTTCCATGTGGATTATTAGGGATCCTAGTGACAGAATCCTCGGATCTGTTTGCTGGTTGCAGGATCTCTCTAGCTCTCGTATAAATCAAGAGCTAGTCCTGAGACCGGCAATTACCTTTGTAAAGGCAATAACTATAATCACTGTATGCAGAGCTGCAGGGGAAAATGAAGAGGGGACGATACCTACCTGGAAGAATGGCTGCCGCGGCAGAGTGGGCGATACCTGCCTGGAAAGAGAGCTACAGCCTGGTTGGGTGCAAAAGCTCCAGAAGGACCCCAGCCAGGCGACTGGGGCAGAAGTGTTTTAGGGTCCCTGCAAGGGGCCAGGAAGGGGACTTAGCGGGGGTACCCAGCTGGCGTACAGGGATCTCCGTCACAAATAGGAATTGTCAAATGTTTTCCTCCATCTGTTTCACAAAAAAACATATAATCGCAAAAAGATTAATTTAAAGGGTTTCATTTAGATTAATCTGTCCTGTGGTGGTCTGCTTTAACTGACCTCTTTTCTATCGCCAAGGCCAAGTTCTCCACATGATCCTCCTTGGCTGATGGATGGGTGGACAGGGAGGTTTGAAGAGATGACATGAGCTGCCCAGAGGTGGGCGTGTTGCCATTGGCTGTCTTGTGCCAGTGCGTTGTGCGTGCTGGCATCATACGCCAGTTTTGCACAGAACTGATATTAGCCAGTCGGGAATGGCTACTGATGCCCCCGTGTTGCTGCCGGAGGTTGAGTTAGTTACATCTCCAGCACCAGAGGGTATGCGCAGCGCGTCATAGGGGAATACTGCAAGTACAGACTCCAGGCACCATAAACACTTTAATTTAGAAGGAATGTAACCCTTATGTTATAACGTATACATCTCACTTGAACCTGGAACATGAGCTTTAAAATCGAGAGCCAGAAAAAAACTAACTGGTATTACAAGAATATGAAACAAATGAGGTTGCAAGTATAAATGGGGGGGATTTGTTATCCCTTAAAGGAGCACTATAGAGCCAGGAATACAAACTCGTTTTCCTTGCACTACTGGGTCATTAGGTCCCCCCCACCCTCAGGGCCCCCCTCCCGATGGGCTGAATGGGTTAAAACCTCTTCAGCCACTTACCTTTCTCCAGCGCCGGGCTTCCTCGGTGCTGGTGACCTCTTCTACCCCTCCAACGTCAACTCCGAGTGCGCATGCGCGGCAAGAGCCGCCCGCGCATTCAAACCGCCCATAGGAAAGCATTACTCAATGCTTTCCTATGGACGTCAGCGTCTTCTCACTGTGATTATCGCCTCTAGCGGCTGTCAATGAGACAGCCACTAGAGGCTGGATTAACCCTCAGTGTAACATAGCAGTTTATCTGAAACTGCTATGTTTTCAGCTGCAGGGTTAAAACTAGAGGGACCTGGTACCCAGACCACTTAATTGAGCTGAAGTGGTCTGGGTGCCTGTAGTGGTCCTTTAACTGAAAGGGCATTAACATCACTGTGAACTTCTTTTAGCCATCACTTCCAAATTTCTATGGGTTAAATCGTCTCAAATCCCCACGGTATCCTTCAGATTGTAAGCTCACGGGCTATCTAGCGAAGCACTTTGTATAAAAAAACGCTTGAATGGCTAGATATCAGCCTACGGACAGGGCCCTCTTTACCTTTTGGTATTTGTCTTTATATATTGTACGTTTGTCCCTAATTGTACAGCGCTGCGGAATATGTTGGCGCTTTATAAATACAAGTTAAAATAAATAAATAATATTTGTGTTCCTCTTGTTATTCAAGCTCACAAGATAGAATGTTAGAACACATATCGCGTGGTCATTTTAAATCACTATAATCACTATTCAGCACTATTTTATTCGTATTTAATTGAAGATTAAGTTTACATTTTATGATTACGTTAAGAAGTTATCACAAAATAAAAATTACAAAAAATGAGTGACAATTTGTCTGTGTTGGGATTGAAAAGTCTGATTGTTACACCACTTGCTTTCTATTTGTGTTTTATTTAGAGATCGCACAGAATGCCAATACATTGTCAAAACATTTTACATGTAATAATGCAAATTGTAATATATTATTACATTTACGGTGAAAAAAAGAACCACATCTGTGAGGGCAGCCGTATCATAATAGGTCTTCTCTTAATAATTAACTGATTAAATATAGTGTCGACATATAATGGTCCTGCATTGCCGTTTCCTCATTTTACATAATGTTTAAATATTGTCTTAATTAGCACAATTCATTTTAATGATACCACAATGCAGTTAGGAACAATACAATAAGTGCATGTTCTTCTGCACTTTACCCTAGGGATGTGCATGGGAAAAATATTCGGTTTGGTTTGGCATACCGAAATTCAGGACTTCGGCTCGGCACTTGGGGTAAATATAGGGTTAGGGTGAAGGGTAGGGTTAGGGTTGGTTTAGGAGTAGGGTTATGGGTAAGTTTAGGATTAGGGAAGGGTTATGGGTAAGTTTAGGGTTACCTTACCCCTAACCCTACCCCAATCCCTAACCCTCCCCCCCTTTGTTTTGCCACTTTTCAGAAAACCAAAGCAATTCAGCAATTCGGTTCGGCATTCGGCCAATTTCCGAAATTCTTCTGAATTTGCATTGGGAACGAAACGAATTGCACGTCTACTGTACCCCTTCATCCTGAAACACACTGGGCAGGGGCTCTACGACCTGATGTGTACAATAGGTTAGCAATGTATAACGGTGGCTCAGGTGTCCCTCAAACTAATTTTCCCTAGCTAGATCTACTGTATAAATACAGTGCTAACTAACCCCCGTCTCTCCTTTGCCACCTGCACCAAAACTGTAAAAATAACAAATATTTATCTGTCACTCTCTGCAATTGTTTCTGATAATTATCAGGAAAAGTAACTTTTAACCTTTGAAAACTGACAAAACATGTTATAACAAAAACAGTAATTTTACTTACCGTAAATTCCTTTTTTCTTAGTATAGTCGCAGTACTCACAAGTGGGATGTTCCTTCTGTTGTTGGACAAGAAGCTCCCCCTTCTTTGCATTTTATAGCTGTGCTCCGCCTGCTGCCTCCATAAAACCTGCAAGACCGTATCACCCGCCAGTAATAAAAAAAGAACCAAACGGAGACTGAATAATGCAAAACATTTAATCCATATGCAGAGGAGGGAAACTCAGTACTGCCACTATACTAAGAAAAAAGGAATTTACGGTAAGTAAAATTACTGTTTTTCCCTTCGTATAGTGGCAGTACTCACAAGTGGGATATAGCAAGATCCCTGCAACAAAACAAAGGGTGGGGACTCAGCAGGACACTGCTTGCAGCACCTTACGCCCAAAAGCAGCCTCAGATGATGAAAATATGTCCAGCCTATAATAGAAACATAGAATGTGACGGCAGATAAGAACCATTCGGCCCATCTAGTCTGCCCAGTTTTCTAAATACTTTCATTAGTCCCTGGCATTATCTTATAGTTAGGATAGCCTTATGCCTATCCCACGCATGCTTAAACTCCTTTACCGTGTTAACCTCTACCACTTCAGCTGGAAGGCTATTCCATGCATCCACTACCCTCTCAGTAAAGTAATACTTCCTGATATTATTTTTAAACCTTTGTCCTTCTAATTTTAGACTATGTCCTCTGGTTGTGGTAGTTTTTCTTCTTTTAAATATAGTCTCCTCTTTTACTGTGTTGATTCCCTTTATGTATTTAAATGTTTCTATCATATCCCCCCTGTCTCGTCTTTCCACCAAGCTATACATGTTAAGATCCTTTAACCTTTCCTGGTAA
This sequence comes from Pelobates fuscus, assembly GCF_036172605.1. Classification (NCBI taxonomy): domain Eukaryota; kingdom Metazoa; phylum Chordata; class Amphibia; order Anura; family Pelobatidae; genus Pelobates; species Pelobates fuscus. The sequence continues at coordinate 13,971,792 of NC_086320.1, forward strand.
GTTTTATCCTGCAATCCATGAACCAGTTTAGTAGCCCTTCTTTGAACTCTCTCTAAGGTATCAATATCCTTCTGAAGATATGGTCTCCAGTACTGTGTACAGTACTCCAAGTGAGGTCTCACCAGTGTTCTGCACAATGGCATGAGCACTTCCCTCTTTCTACTGCCAATACCTCTCCCTATACAACCAAGCATTCTGCTAGCATTTCCTGCTGCTCTATTACATTGTCTGCCTACCTTTAAGTCCTCAGAAATAATCACCCCTAAATCCCTTTCCTCAGATGTTGAGGTTAGGACTCTATCAAATATTCTGTACTCTGCCCTTGGGTTTTTACGTCCAAGATGCATTATCTTGCACTTATCCCCATTAAATGTCAGTTGCCACAACTCTGACCATTTTTCTAGTTTACCTAAATCATTTGCCATTTGGCTTATCCCTCCTGGAACATCAACCCCGTTACATATCTTAGTATCATCCGCAAAAAGACACACCTTACCATCAAGACCTTCTGCAATATCACTAATAAAAATATTAAAGAGAATGGGTCCAAGTACAGATCCCTGAGGTACCCCACTGTTGACAAGCCCAAGTTTCGAATATACTCCATTGACTACAACCCTCTGTTGCCTGTCACTCAGCCACTGCCTTACCCATTCAACAATATTGGAATCCAAACTCAAAGATTGCAGTTTATTGATAAGCCTTCTATGTGCAACAGTGTCAAAAGCCTTACTGAAATCGAGGTAAGCAATGTCTACTGCACCACCCTGATCTATAATTTTAGTTACCCAATCAAAAAAAATCAATAAGATTAGTTTGGCATGATCTCCCTGAAGTAAACCCATGTTGTCTCTGATCTTGAAATCCATGCTTGATAGGCTGCAGATGTCTTCAGGTGATGCTGCTGCTATTTCAGCCCAGGAGGTCGCCATAGCCCTAGTGGAATGAGCTTATAACGGGAATCTAAGAGGAATCCCTTTGGAGTGATAAGCCACCCTGATGGTATCTGTAAGCCATCTAGCCAGAGAGGGTCCGGAGACAGCACGACCCTTGTATTTGCCTTGAAAGTAGACAAAGAGATGATCTGAGGATCTAAACCCCTGAGTCTTCTGAAGGTAGATCTTCAGGGATCTTCTAACATCCAGGAGATGCCACTTTCTTTCCAGATCCGATGTAGGTGATTGACAAAAGGCCGGCAGAATAATAGGTTGGTTAATCGTAGCACTAGAGATAACCTTAGGCAAAAAAGAAGGCCTGGGGTGCAGGACCACTTTTTCTTGATGAAAAATGGTGAACTCCGGAGAAGAAGATAGAGCTCGGATCTCACCTATTCTCCTAGCGGAGGTGATAGCCACCAGGAAAGCAGTCTTGAAGGTAAGCAGCTTGATGGGGACCTGAATCAACGGTTCAAACGGTGGCTCACAAAGGGCTTGAAGCACCAGAGACAAATCCCAGGTAGGAAAAGATACTAACCTGGGAGGTCTCTTCAACCGTATGGACTTAATGAACCTTCGTACAAGCATGTTTGAGGCAATGTCACGAACCAGGAAGTGACTTAGAGCTGAAATCTGGCCTTTGAGTGTAGAGACCCCTAGGCCAGCTTCAAAACCATCCTGTAAAAAAGTAAGATTTTCCGGGACAGATGCTTTGGCAGGATCCGAACCTCGAAGTGAACACCAGGTTCTGAACTTCATCCAAACCCTGAAATAGATTTTCGAAGTGGACAAGCGGACAGAAGATAACAAAACCTCACATAAATGTTCCGAAAGACCATGTCCTTGAAGGATCATCCTAGCAGCAACCATGCCGTCAGGTGAAACACTTCCAGGGTTTCTACGGGAAGAGTCACATCCTCCAATATGTTGGAAGAGCTTGGGAGGGACCAACGTGAGATGGTAATATTTTCCACTTCTGAAAACCAACTTCTGTTTGGCCAGAACTGCTAGAATTCTTGCCTTCTCCCATCTTATCTTCTGAACAATCCGTGGGATAAGAGCGACAGGAGGGAAAACATAAGCCATGTCGAAGTTCCAAGGGATCGATAGACCGTCCAGGACATCTGGGTAATCTCCTGTGTGGAGAGAAGAAAATCTCTGTACTTTTCTGTTTCTCCTTGTGGCCAACAAGTCTATCTCTGGCCTGCCGAAGTGGAAAACTAGCTCCAAGAAAACTTGGTTTGATAGCGCCCAGTCTGCCTGAGACCAATGACTTCTGCTGAGGTCGTCTGCAATAACGTTTAGAGACCCTTTGATATGGGTAGCTGAGATTGCGAGAAGATTCGCTTGGGCCCAAGACATTATACGGTAGCAGAGATCTTGTAGAGCTTTTACCTTCATGCCTCCTTGGCGATTTAAATAAGCTACTGTAGTGGCGTTGTCCTACTGAATCCTCACCGTTCGATTGGTGATGACTTAACTGAAGGACACCAGTGCCTTCCAAACCGCTTGTAATTCCCTGAAATTTGAGGAAGCGCATGCCTCTTCCCTGTTCCAAAGACCTTGATGGAATTGAGAACCTAGATGGGCGCCCCAACCAGTCTGGGAAGCATCTGTGGTTATCGTAATCCACTGTTTTTGTGCAAATGATAGGCCTTTTGAAATGTTGCTTCTGTCTTTCCACCAGTTTAGTTGCTTTTTCACCACTTCGGATAGGTGGAAGGTAGAGTCTAGATCTTCCTGTTTTTGTGTCCATTGGGAAAGAATGTCCCATAGCAATGGTTTTGATTCTGCCTTAGCCCAGGCCACTGCTGGGATTGCAGAAGTGAGGAGGCCTAGTAACCTCATAGCATCCCTGATTGAGCTTAGGTTTTTCTTCAGCTTTGATACGGCTCTTAAGATCTTCCTTTGTTTCTCTATTGGTAGAAACAGAGACAGGGACTGTGATTCTACCCGAAGACCAAAGAATTCCAGACTCAGGGACGGAGTCAACTTGGATTTTTTTAGGTTCAGGATCCAACCGTGATCTTTTAAAACCTTCATAGTAATCTTGAGATGATCTTTTAGCAGTTGTTTCGATTTGGCTTTCAAGAACCAATCGTCCAGGTACGGAACAATCGAGATACCTTTCAGACATAAGACTGCTGCTATGGGCGCCCGGATCTTCGTAAAAACTCGAAGAGCTGAAGACAGGCCAAAGGGTAGAGCCTTGAATTGTAAATGGAGAATCCTTCGCTTTCTTGTAAGAACTGCAAACCTGAGAAACTTCCGGGAAGATTCTGAAACCGGTACATGTAGATAAGCCTCTTTTAAATCTAACTTTGCCATGTGATCTCCTTTTTGTAAAATGTGCGTGACAGACAGAATACTTTCCATGCGGAACGTCTGGTACGGTATGCAGGTGTTGACTTGTTTTAGGTCTAGTATCGGCCGAAAGGAACCATCTGGTTTTTGAACCAGGAATAGGCGGGAGTAAACTCCCTGAAATTCCCAACGCCTGGGTACCTTCTCTACCACATTTTTTCTTAAAAGAAGAAGAGCTTCTGTTAGGAGTGCTTCTGTTTTTTTCCTTGAAGGATAGTTTGATAGCAGGAAGGAAGGTTGTGGTCTTGTCGAAAACTTTATTCTGTAACCTTCTGAAATTGTTCTTATAATCCACCCATTTGATGTACTCTTTTTCCATTCGTGGGCGAAGAATCGAAGGCGTCCTCCCACTCTTATGGCGTCAAAACGTCCTCTTTTTGTCTTGCCTGTTGGATTCTTGTCTAGACCACTGGCTGCTGTTTCCACCCTGTTTTTGAAACCTTCAAAACCGCCCTTGGTAACGAAAGGACCGCTGACCCTTGTATTGAAATCTTTTATAACCCTGCGTTCTTGATTCCAGAGGTAGGGCTTTCTTTGTGTCCGACATTTGTTTAATAATGTCTTCCAAAGGTGTTCCAAAAAGCTTGTTCCGCTCAAAGGGTAATTCACACAAGGCAGCCTTAGACGCTGAATCAGCTGTCCATGTTCGTAGCCAAAGAGCTCTTCTGGCCACTGACGATAACCCCATAATTCTTGCTGCTAAGTGAATAGACTCATCAGAGGCATCAAAAAGAAACTCATTGGATAATTTCAGTAGGAACATAAGATGGGAAGGATCTGAATCTGATTTTCCCATAAGAGACTCTTCCAGGGATTGTAGCCAAACGCTCTGAGCCCTGAAAACCACTGAACCTGAAATTTCGGCTCTGCATTGGTATCCTGCAGCTTGAAAGATTCTTCTTCATGAAGTTTTGGCTTGTTTGTCCATTGGGTCTTTAAGTCCTGAGACTTCGCCAATGGGTATAGTGGTTTTCTTTGATAGCTGGGCAATCTGAATATCCACTTTAGGAAGATTTTCCCATTTCTCTTCCGACTGTAGCTTGAACAGCAGTTTAAACTGTTTAGAAATAAAAGCACGCCTTTCAGGATTCTTCCATTCTCTATGAAGGAGATCCAAGATTTTAGGGGACATCGGGAAACCTTTAACCTTACCATTGGTAGGTTCAGTCTCTTGTACAGCTGTTGTCACTTCTTTAATAAATTTCTTCAGCTCTTCTGGTGGGAAGCCCTCCTCCACACTGGAAGTTAGGCTGGAAATATCAGAAGGTGAAGAAAGAGAGCATTCTCCTGAAGAAACGTCAGACACAGAAGGAGATCTATTCCTCCTACGTTTCCTAGGCAGCTTCTCTTGAATAGCCGGTTCTTTCTTCACCGCATCTTTAAACAACTCAAACGTCTGGGACAAATTTTCCTGAAACCAGCCCAGGAAAGATGCCATATCAGTTTGCTTTGCTTTCTCTAGCAATTCCGTAGAGCACTGATTACACGTCTTTTTGCGACATCCGTCAGGTAGAGGTATAGCACATTCCAGACAACATAAGTGCTTAGATTTGCTTGTGGCTTTTTTTGGGGACAGATGTTGACATCTTGTCTTTATCCGCTTTATCCGGAGATATAGGACTGGACATATCTGTGGAATCAGAAAAAAAAAAAATAGAAGCATGCATAATAATAGGTGTATAAAAGGAGAGTTTCAAGAGTTAAAACTCACCTTAAATCACCTGATGTCGGTGTAGGAGGGCTGGTGACACGGAGAACCAGAACTGTACACCCACCCTTGAGGTCAGAAAGGTTCTGCACAGCTTACATACCAAATATTTCAAAATGTTTCAATTTGGCGGCAAAATCCCGGTTTCGCACATGCGCAGAAGCGTGATTCCGTGTTTGGTGGAACGCAAAGCCTCCTGGGCGTGCGTTCCACCGCTGTGCGCATGCGTAATATCATTGAGGAGGACCGCCCGGGAACTCACCGTAGAAGCCACAAAAAGGAAGTACCCGGTCGCGTTCCGTAACGCGAGACCGGAAGTACTGTGCCACTCAGTTCCCGCCCGGGGAGCTATCGGGCACTCACCTCCCCGATCAGCAGCCTGTGCTGATCGCACCTTTCTCCACCGGAACTGGGGAACCTGTCCGTCCCGTTGCAGGGACAAGAAGAACTGGCGGGTGATTCGGTCTTGCAGGTTTTATGGAGGCAGCAGGCGGAGCACAGCTATAAAATGCAAAGAAGGGGGAACTTCTTGTCCAACAACAGAAGGAACATCCCACTTGTGAGTACTGCCACTATACGAAGGGAAAAAGCTTACAATTTAAATGATTTAGCCACATTAAAATAAATCTGTAATTCCTGTTTTCTACCTATTAATACAGGTTGCGCTGGGATTGTTGTTTTTGGAATAGGTGATTTGGGGATCTCATATTTACCATTCAGTTCACACACCTGCAGATAGTATGAGCGGCTTGCTCACTCCTTGCTAGGTATGATAAACTCTTATTCTCAGCACAAGGTGTGAGACCATTGTAAATCGGAATCCTGGAGTATACTTACTGCCCCTGGGAACCCACATTAATTTTTACTTGACCCTATGCGTATGGTAGGTATGCTATGTGTATGGTAGGAGCCACGTATATGTGTCTCATACATAATGCATCATTGATCACAAGCCTTAAACAGTGAGAGGCATTGGTCATAGGCCTAACAGTCACAAGGTACAAGTTTCAGGTAAAAAAAATATATATATATATATATTTTTTTTATCAAAATGTTCTTTGGGAGGACATTGTTGTTCTCCAGGAAATCACTCGTCCAAACTCAATTATTTTGTTGGCATTCAGCTGCCTCTACTCCCAAATTACCATTCAGGTAATCACTGTAACCTCGTTCATGATCCAGAACTGCTCTATTCCTATCACAATGTTCATTAGTTTACTGTAATATATTTTTACTCTGATAATTACATTAATTTAAGATGTGTTTCTTCTATTTCCATTTCCCTACTATAAGCAGAAACCCACCTTCAATATTTTACTGTATTCGTTTCCTCGTGGCTGTAGGGTTTTGCGACCATAAAAACATTCCCTCCTATACCCTGTATTCATTCTATAAAATCTATTGCATTTAACACATAATGAATTCAAAAATGGTCCTATCAAGTGCCATGGTGAATACAAACATCCCCAATTCCATTGCACATCAAAAAGAATGAAAAGATAACCACGTCTGTTTTAAAAATCATAAAACTATCCCCCTCTACTCCAGACTCAGATTTCTCCTTGTCCAAATTATTTATTATAGCCTTGTATATAAAACTGTGCTAAGCGAGCACTCAGTTCATTATAAAGACAACCATTGACACAATATAATGTCTGAGTAGCATTGCCACATGTTTGTTGTTCTTACTGTGATAACCCACGTTTTCTGTTCTAGGTGAAATCTCTTTTGCTCAAGTTTAAATAGATGACCTTTGTAATATATCTCTTCATGAGCAGGTCAGAAAAAAATGGCAGTGCTGGGATAGTTTTCTTCAGATTTCCGGGAAAGCAAAACATGGGAAACATAGATCTATAATAGCAGGAGGTTTACCTTTTGGTCAACAACACGGAAGAATAATCACATTTAAATGATGACACATGACACCAAGGAAGATAAAGGCCTTTTAATAAATAACACAAACAATAAACGGGAACACATCATATGCCATTGAACAATGAAGCAATAGTCTTATATTACTTTCTAATCAATATATCGCCTATCTTTCATGTAAACAATTCACTTCAAGATTGTACAGTACAGCTAGATGACCATCGCAGATTGACTTTTAACTGAGGCTGTTTTTTAAATAAATTAAGACTGAGTGTAGGGTTGTTTTATAGAATAGAATAGAATAGATCATATGAAAAATGAAATCAGAAAAATCATATACAACTAGTTTATCATCATCAGCAAAAACATTAAATGATTAGGAAAAAGATTCTCTGAAGGACAGAGCGCTGGCTGCCAATACTAAACATCACAAAAAATAGTCTTCATCCTTACACCGAAACCATTCTGTTTGTTAAACTCTGCCAAACATTGTTATTGTTGGTTTATTAATTAATTACTCCAAAATATTCAGAAAAGCTGAGCAATTAGTTTTACCATTAATATTAGGTATCCCAAATTCCTTTCAAGTTACCAAAATGATGAACACACTGCGTAATATTTTTGCCCTTTTGATTTTACTGTGGGCCCATTACTCCTAGGCTGTAGCCATGAGGTGGAGAGGTAATGGTGAGAAAGATGTTTGAGAGTTAAAAGGCTATGCTAACTTTCTTCACTACCAAGAACAGTTCATGCCCCTTGATGGCTACCACAGACCTGGCCATTCATTTCTACGTGCATATTCAGGGAAAGAGCAATATTAACAAAAATGAATATCACAGGCACGGGAAATAAACCAAACCTGTGAATGCAGGACAGGAGTTCCAAATCAGGACTGTCCCACTAGATCTGGGTCATTTAGAAGCTATGGATAAATGCAATCTTTTTTAAACTAGCCTTCAAAAGGCCACTAATGGTCCAAGGTATCCGATTTGCCCAGTACTAACCAAACAAGGCAATAAATAACATCTGGACTATTTGCAGCCCTGGGATTGATGTGAGAACCATCATTGAATAACATATCACCAGGTACAAACACATTTACATAGGGATAGAAGAAAAACACATGGTTTAAAACTTCCAACCCGTTTCTAGACTTGCTACAGTAGGCCAGAGGTGTCTCAGGTTTGCTGGTACAAAGTTTACATTATGTTATCTAAACACCAAGATAAAATGCTGAATTAACTGCATTCTACGCCACTTGTGAAAGATAACTCCGTATTACAGGGATTATTCACGGTACATTGCACAAAAATATTCTCCCTATTTTGGTCACAGAAAGGATCAATCACAAAAGTGTGAACAGGCAGAAAATCCACAGCAGTCAAACTGGATTAATATTATTATTTATATAGCGCTGTACAATGTGATTCTGTAGCGCTGTACAATGTGATTCTGTAGCGCTGTACAATGTGATTCTGTAGCGCTGTACAATGTGATTCTGTAGCGCTGTACAATGTGATTCTGTAGCGCTGTACAAATGTATTCCGAGCCAGTTATGTTTCCACTTCTGCTATTTATACCTAGAGGTGAAATTCCCTTTGAATTCACTACGATTCACACTTCAGTTGCTATCCCAAGGGTAATTCAATAAACATGGACCTGTAGTGAATAGAAATCCTAATAGCATAATTTAGGCAAATCTACCTGATGTTCAATATAATATCTCACTCAGATCTAGTCACACGGCTCTTCCAACGTCTCAGTGTTAACAATTTAGCGTAAAGCTGTGCCTGTGCGTATAGCTGTGCCTAGGGGTTCATTGAACAGAAAATCACATTACAAAATCCAAGCTAAAATTAATCTAATAGTGACTCTAGGTGCATTTATTTAAAGTGACAGCTTACTGTAGTTGTTCTGGTGAGTATAATCATTGCCTTCAGGCATTTTCATGCAAACACTGCCTTTTCAGGGAAAAGGCAATGTTTACATTGCTCCTAGGGACACCTCCAAGTGGCCACTCCTCAGATAGCCACTGGAGGTGCTTCCTGGGGCAGTGCAGCATTGTAAGCAGCACTGCCATTCAGCATCTCCACGCTCTGCATGGGGACGCTGAATTTTCTTCATAGAGGTTCATTGATTCAATGCATCTCTATGAGGAGGTGCTGGTGGGCCAAAACTGTGTTGGCTCCGCCCCTTGACAATTTTAGCCAAATCCAATGCTTCCCCCATGGGAAAGCATTGGATTGGCTAAAAATCAGCAATGCTGATGATGCCACCAAAGGGGCGGGGCCAGTGCCGGCAGACCTGTGTGGCGCTGGAACTAAGGTTTGTATTGCTTTTAAATGTGGGTAAGTTGGGGGCAAGCCACCTAAATGGTGGGTTTAACACTATAGGGTCAAGAATACATGGTTGTGTTCTGGACCCTATAGTGTTCCTTTAAATCCAAATCAAAAACATCTTGTCTTAAACCTTTGCCATTCTGTTGTGAAGTCACTACAAATAACATTTATTGAACAGCACTTTTCTTTCAACCTTCATTTTTGGAAGGTGTACGTTTTCTTAGAATTAGGAAAAATGTTCTTGTGGATATTTATTAAACGTCCAATAACCACCTCAGCCCTATTGAAAATTCGTATCAATTCACAGCTGCTTCTAACTCTGCAAAGCGGTCTGTCTTCAAAGAAATCTGGAATTAGGAAAACTTTGCATGACAATGTCAACGTGACGCTGAAACACACATCCAATCTGTACCCCAGGGTTACTGACTTCATGGGACACTCCAAACCCCTAAAGCACGGAAGATTGCTGAAATGGTTATGTGTGAAGAGTGCGTCCTCTTTTCTGCATTTTACAAAAAGTACAGATTTCAGTAAAAATTGGCATTTTATAAATGAACCTGGTTACACCCACCTGGCTGTCAGTCCAACACCCAGTCCTGTTACTTCCTGGTTTAGTTAGCTCAGTGGAACTAAACTCAAGAGGCAGCGATTACCCAGAGTTTAGTTCCAATTTCCATTTAAATTTTAACTTTTTGTAAAATAAGAAAAAGAGGACATTCTCCTCACACAGAAAGCACTGCGGCAAGATAAAATATTTTAGTTGTCTACCGAGTCCCTTTAAGAAAAGGGTCACTTGAAGGAAATGTACTAGTGCACTTGTTTTATAATCATGTTTTGCAAGCAGGAGTTCAATGGCCATGGTTATTAATTAATGATTTCCAGAATTCTTGATGCTTTATACACCTAAGCTCACCGTTCATCAACAGATCATTTAATTCACAAATCTTTAACGACTGTTTAGCATGTGACAAGAGATGTGACTCCCCACAATCATGTCGTCGGATGCTTTGGTGGGCTGGCATTTGGTTCCCAACACCTGTGACGCTAGGGATATTGTAAAAGCTGAAAACTGCCGTTAATAACATCTGTTGGGAAATTTGGGATACAATAACATATTAAGCTTTTTTAAAGGTGCAATAGTCATTTTTTTGTTTTGTTTTATCAGTACAGTTGCCCGGACAAGCCTAGGGCGATAATTTTACCTTGAACAAAGAGGTGTTGCAGAGGTAAGCATGTGTTTTATACTAACCTGTGAAGCACTACTTGTCGCGGTAAACATTTACAGCTCAAGTATAAACACGTGTAATAATTACACTCAGTGCCTACCACACACATTCACAAACATCCTAAAACCCAGATATTGCATTGCTTTGTTGCATTTATCTTTAGGAGTTAGTTGGTTTGCAACGGTGTTACAAAATGGATTGTTTTGAACTAAAAAACATAAAATCAGACTAATTTCTGTCTGCTTGTACATTTTTCTCACAGTTGTGAAGGGCGAATGGGAATATGGGCAGAAATTAAAGGAACACTAACATTATTAAAATATAAAATGTTTATGTTATACTTGTTCCTTTTTTTATTTAGATTTTGAACCTTCTTGTTAAGAAGTGCTGAAGGCAATTAAATTACTTGTAATCTACGGCTGAGATTGTCTTCTCTCTATGGAGTGATGATCAATCCTGATGATCACTGGTCCAATCCAATGAGAAGTATCGATAGAGAAGTATTGTGGACCTATGGCGCATGCGTGGCGATTGCCACTATTCACCAATTCAATGCTTCTCATAGAGAAGCAGTGAATCCAAACATTAGCCACGTGCAGCGTGTTTTCAAACAAATATAAATATTTCGGCTTCTCAGAAACCGCATATTACATTTTCCAAGAAAAGTGAAGGGGTCTATGCACCAAAAGCACTTCATACAGATTAACAGGTTTTGGTGATTGGACTGTCATTTTAATGCATGAGTGGCCAAATTGTGCCACTTCTGTGAATACAATTCATTTCACACATTAAAATTGCCTACATCTGTTTTTTTTTTTTTTAAATCTGTTCGGCAATTTTATTTTTCTTTCCGAATAAAAAAATAAAAAGTGTAATTTTATATTATTTATTAAAATATATATATTCTAAGTAAGGGCACATTGGGCATACGGTATCACCAAGCAGTTTGAATTCTGCATTCTCTGTTCCTGCTTAGTGGAATGCTCGGAGTAACGCTCTATGGTTGGGCATATTCTTTCCTGATCCTTACCTACCATTATATGACAAGGTGTATGATTTCTGAATTGTAAACAAGGCATCTTACAGTGGCTGAAAGATTTCGTTTAATGTGACAAATGAAAGGTCTATTTCCACATGCCTCCAATGGAAGTATTACTTTAAAGGGTTAATAAAAAAAAAAAAAACAAAAAAAAAAAACAACAACAGTTTTTGATTAAAATAACCCTTCTTATCCTGGTCCCCTATCGAAACCTTAAAAAAAAAAAAAACGAATACAAAAAATGACCTACATTCCAGTTCTGAGGCCCAATCCTCCTAAGTTCCTCCAAGTTCTTCCCTCAGCCCAATCCTCCTAAATCGATGTCACTCTCCCTCGCTGGTGGTAGAAGGATATAGGGGAAGGATGGGGTGAGGGGAGGGCATTGTTGGCACTGAGAAGGGTGATGGTGGGATGCCTGATGTGTGTGCTGGCATTAGATTTCCAATATGCACAGAATTCACATTAACGAGCCCCTAACCTAACTCTTGTTCCAGGCTGGCTAATAATGGCCCAGTGATGTTGCCTGAAGTGGACTTACACCACCACTTATGGCTTTGAGTAAGATCCAATTAAAGGTGTTTATCCTGAATATCGTTAAATCCAGAGGAACTGTGCTGTATTTTCTTTGGTCTTAAATGTTGGACAAGTAAAGCAGCAGCGGAATGTGTGCTCCTGTTAAATTCCTTGGCCATCTATCCATCTCTTGTAAATAACATTATATAAGTTAATATATATTAATTCCCTTTAAGAACTGCATTAGCTGCCTCTCTGACGGACAGGGTGCGTCCCTAAAGGACAACTCAGAACGTTAAAATAAAAGATTGTTATTGTGTTGTGCTATATCAGTGCATGTCAAGTATTCATTGTGCATCCTAAACATTTATTTTAAGAAAACACTGCTATGGTATGTTCATTCATATTGTGCCTCTAGTTATAGAAGATGCTTTCCCTAACAAAAAAACAAACAAACAAACGCAATAAACATTTTAACTTTGCCTTTTTAAAGGAATGAAACAGCTTCCTAAGACGTCATCTTATCATACAGATCTGGAGCAAATAACAAACACATTTAAGCCTGGGTTACAATCCTACACTAGCTGCATTGTTGTATGCAGGAGCATTGGGTGCAGTATAAGAGAGGTTCGTGAGTACTTTTGGAGTGAGGCTCCGTTACTGATCTTTGGTGTTGTTGGACGCCCCACTCTCTGCTCTCAGCTTTTGACTGCTGGTATCATTATATTTGATCCAGTGCAGGACTTCTTCAGGAAACTCTGGTGATTCCACCTAGAAACAGAGATATATATATATATTTTTTTTTTTTATCACATTTGCCTCTACTAATGACTAAGAAACCAATACTTTTCAGAATTAACTTTTGTTTGTTCTATCAAAGTTATCTTTAGAAGGTTCTTGGACTGTCTAGAAAACAAACACATCCTCATCTCAGCTGATCAGCTGCAAAACAAGTTAGGCCAGTTCAGCAAATTAATGAAAACCACTTACGATTCATATTAAAAGGAACACCCCAACATTAACAGATATCTGGTATTAACATTTGGAGGTTCCCTTTATTGCTATCAATAGCAGGCTCCAACCCCCAGTACTAAAATGAAGATTTACTCACTCTTTCTCCAGCAGCAAGTCCTCTCTCAACACTGCTCTTCTCCACCCCCCAGGAGACTGTCAGCAACAACAGTCTCACTTCCTGTCTGGACAAAACTGGCGCATGCATGGCTACTGCTGTGAATGCATCAATCTAATGCATCAATTACCAATAGAATACTTCTCGTACCAAGCACTAGACTAATTAATGCTTCCCTTTCTGCTTGAACGAGTGAATCAGGAAGCCCTCCAGGCAGTCAGGTTTATAATGAAATAATTATTAAGAGCTGGAACAATAGGGACGCCGAATTGCTTTAGGGGTCGCTCATGATCCTTTCACTTATTTCCCCATGAGCTCCTGTTTTTTTATACGTTAAAGATATAGCACTTGACCTCTTAATCCAGTTCAGTCCTGGCACACATTGCATTGGAGGAAGAGAAGCAGAAAGATTGGGGGTTATGTATAAAAACTGTGTTCTGAAAACTGGTGAAAAGATGTATAAGAGACAGAGTAACCAAAGGGATGTGACTGCCCCACGTTTAGTACTTTAGAACGCTTTTCAGAGCATTAAAAGTTTTTATACAGAGCTCGCAACGTTTGAATCGCCACCTCTCTGAATGTCGACTGAACAAAAGACACGCTTTATAACAAAAAAGGGGAACGTGTACGAGAACATAGGGAGCCCTTTAGGTGTTAAAGAGACACTCCACTTCCCAAATACATTAAATAAATCAGTCACTATTTACAAACGCTTCTGATGAAAACATGCAACACCGTTTGCAAACTGTTTGGCACCTTAAGGTAAGACGGTGCCCAGGGACTGATTGAGATGAAGTTGTTTCGAGGGAAGAGTCCCTTTCATAACTACTATATGAAAATGGTGTGTAAGTCTGTTGCTGCCACAACTGGGGTGACACCTTTTCTTGTTTTGAAGTAGATATTACTCGTTATAAGAACATTAAAGGAACACTTGAGTACTAGTATTACTCGGTCATTAAATTCAAACACATTCAATCAAACTCGATTACTGGATTATAACAGAACTGTAAATCTCACCTTCCTCTTGCACATAGACTGTACCACCTTGTCAGGCGAGTTTCCTATGATGTGTTGTCTGCTCAGCAGAACGGCGCACACAAAGCCATCCTTTGGAGCCACAAATCGCTGTTCCACGTAGAAAGCCTTGTCATCCCAGCAAAGCAGACGCGAGCGTATCTCAAAGGTCTCCAGCAAGCGGAGTGAGCGGCGGTAGCGGGCAGTGCATGCCGCCATGACCATTCCGGCCCCGAGGGAATGTATGGCCCCGAAGAGTCCACTGCGTGTGAAGAAAGATAAACGGGCAAAGTCAGCCTCCCTCAGGTAGCGGGAATTGTTCATATGAAGCAGGAAATCAAGGTCATGGGGCAGGACAAGGCTTGAGAAGGTATGTTCCTTCAGTAGGTCCTTCACCACAGGCTGGAGACGGGCTCTCAGAATGGCAAGGAAGGCGCGGAGGAAGTACCAGACATCCAAGATGGAAAACAAGGCAGCGGTAAGGCCCAGGACTAGCACAAGTATCCACATGACCGTCTCAAGGTTGAAATCTAGACAGAGAACAATGAATACCTGCAAGAGAAGACACAAGACCATCAATTATTGCTCGATTTGTAATATGCTACCATATATTGGACAACAATCAAATCTGGCAAGAGGAGCTGTTTAAATAGATTCTGTAGTTTTAATTCTGCAGACCAATGTGAACGTTAAAAGGTGTTATCCCACATAAACAGACAGAACACCATCTTTATAGGAAGTTAATCAAAGTTATGGGTTCGTTTTAAAGGCTGGATTAGTTACAACAGCTCTTAAACGCCTTAATTTAATATTTTTGGATACGGTTTTCAAATCATTTAATATTATGAAATGAAAAAAATAAAAACGAAAAAAAAATTATATATAATTTCTAAAATAGCAAATTGGAACAATGGTTAGTTATACTGACTAATTCCTCAATTTAATAAACTTTACAAAAGATTCAATATTGCTAATTTCCAGGTGATTTATTTGCAATGTTAACATTAAAGGATCCACAAACTTGTTTTCCTGACACTATATCATCCCTGGGGGACCCTCACCCTCAGGGTCCCCCCCCCTCCCGCTGGGCTGAAGGGGTTAAAACCCCTTCAGTTACTTCCCTTAATCCCTTAATCAGTTACTTCCCTTAATCCCTTCAGTTACTTCCCTTAATCCAAATGACACCAGCTGCTACGGTAAGATTTACCAGCTGCTATGGTAATATTAACCGGCTGTTACAGTAAGATTTACCAGCCGTTACGGTAAATGATACTGGCTGCTACGGTAAGATTTACCGGCTGTTACAGTATATGTCACAGGTTATGTTAATACTTACCAGCTGTTACAGCATTTTAACACCGGCTGTTACAGGATATGCCACAGGTTGTTATGTTAATACTTACTAGCTGTTACAGCATTTTAACACCGGCTGTTACGGTAAGTGATACAGGTTGTGACAGCAAGATTTAGCGGTCTTTACAGTAATATTTACCAGCTGTTACAGTATATAACACCGGCTGTTACGGTAAGATTTATCAACTGTTGCAGTAAATGTCACAGGTTGTTATGATAATATTTACCGGCTGTTACAGTAAAAAACACCGGCTGTTACGGTAAGATTTAGCGTCTGTTACGGTAAGATTTACCAACTGTTGCTGTAAATGTCACAGGTTGTTATGAGAATATTAACCGGCTGTTACAGTAAATAACATCGTCTGTTACGGTAATATTTAGCGGCTGTTACGGTGAGATTTAGCGGCTGTTACGGTAAATAACACCGTCTGTTACGGTAAGATTTAGCGTCTGTTACGGTAAGATTTACGAACTGTTGCGGTAAATGTCACAGGTTGTTATGATAATATTTACCGGCTTTTACAGTAAATAACATCGGCTGTTACGGTAAGATTTAGCAGCTGTTACGGTAAGATTTAGCGGCTGTTACGGTAAATAACACCGGCTGTTACGGTGAGATTTAGCGGCTGTTACGGTAAATAACACCGGCTGTTACGGTGAGATTTAGCGGCTGTTACGGTAAATAACACCGGCTGTTACGGTGAGATTTAGCGGCTGTTACGGTAAATAACACCGGCTGTTACGGTGAGATTTAGCGGCTGTTACGGTAAATAACACCGGCTGTTACGGTAAGATTTAGCGGCTGTTACGGTAAGATTTACGAACTGTTGCGGTAAAAGTCACAGGTTGTTATGATAATATTTACCGGCTTTTACAGTAAATAACATCGGCTGTTACGGTAAGATTTAGCAGCTGTTACGGTAAGATTTTGCGGCTGTTGTAACAGAGCATCACAATAGTTTTTTACCCCGATGTGAATGAATGGAGCATTATGCACAGCTGGATGTTCGGCTGCTCATTTTGTTTTAGCTCAGATTCATGCAAGGGACGAACACAGACAATAAACAGGATTCCCTAGGGAGGGAGCAGTAAAAGGAGACATATTGCTTGGAGTGGGGAAAAATAAAGCTGTTACTGAGACACTAAAAGGATCTGAGACTTCAGCAGTGAGGCCTAAAATAACTCACAAAGGATCAGATCTAATAATGTAACCTCAGAGAGAGGCGTCATACAGCAGACAGAAATCCTGGTAATCTTCAAACGCCATCTCGACAAGCACAAAAGGTTATCAGTCTGGCACTTAAAGTGGCACCATTGCTTAGAGGTACCTGGGGTGGCACTTTGCTACCCAGGGAAAGGTGGGAGGTAGCCTCACCTATAAAGTAAATCATAACCCTGAATTTACCTTTCGATCTATCACTCCCATCTTTCTGTCGGAAAACGAATCAAAGGGGAAAAAAAAAAAAAAACTGGGCAGGAAAATGCTAAAACATAACGCATGATATGTATCCTTAAACTCTAAAATCCACAGTAAACAACGAATAATAAACCACAGATACTGGGAGAACTACATACACAGACATAGATCCAAGAGAATCTGCCACAAAATGACCCCAGATCAATAAGAGCCCTTTCTGAAGGCAAGAATATGTAACATTATACATCGGGTTCTCATCGGTACTGTATTTACACTGTGGATCTAAATATAAATAGTTACGCTTTAACATTTATTTATTTTTTACAGTAGATTTTTTATTTTTTTTCTCTTTTGATTTCGGTTTTCCCAAGAGTTTCCCTCTGTATTTTTGGTGTAGAGTTTATTACGTAACTTAGCTCCAATCTTTTCTCTGCTATTACCCGATCATGAAACATGAAGCAGGGATAGGCAGTGGAACCTGATCACCTCACCGTGGAGCCTGCTCACCTCACCGTGGAGCTCACCGTAGAACCTGCTCACCTCACCGTGGAGCCTGCTCACCTCACCGTGGAGCTCACCGTGGAACATACTCACTTCACCATGGAACATACTCACTTCACCATGGAGCTCACCGTGGAACATACTCACCTCACCGTGGAGCCTATGCATGTCATCTACAGATTTCTAGTTTACAGAGGCTGGAGGGTGCCTATTGCTGCCTGTAAGTAACTGGATATATGGGATATTGCCACTGCTGTTACTTTAGTAACAGTCATGAATCTAATCAAAATGTATACAGATACTGGTTTAATTGAAATAATGTTATTATAGCATTCTGGGCAAACAGCCAGGATACAGCCGCATTGTAATAATAGACATTATTATCATTATTATTATCGCCATATATATAGCGCCAACAGATTCCGTAGCGCTTTACAATATTATGAGTGGGGTATATAACTATAAATAGGGCAATTACAAGAAAACTTACAGGAACAATTGGTTGTAGAGGACCCTGTTCAAACGAGCTTACAGTCTATAGGATGTGGGGTATAAAACACATTAGGACAGGAAATATCAATCAAATAAGGTGGGAGCATAGGCGCGCGCACGGGGTGTGCCGGGTGTGCCTGGGCACACCCTAATCACACCTCCGTGCTGCAATACCTCTGGGCAGACTGACATGTCGAGTCCTCGGTCTATGACGGAGGACCCGACACAGGAGGGGGCCCGGCGGCTTGCCCACAATGCCGCCAGGTGAGAGGCCCCTCCTGTCCGTCTGCCCTGATGGAGATCCAGCCACAGTCTGCAGCTCCGCCGGGAGTGAGCTGCAGACTGAGGTGTCTTGCAATCTCCAGCCTGTCAGAGCGTTGCCGCGGCAATGCTCTGCCTGGAGATCGCGAGACTCACCATGTTGTCTGCAGCTCACTCCCGGCGGAGCTGCAGACTGAAGAGAGAGGGCGCCCACTGGACCACCAGGGCAGGTATTTAAACCCCGCTCTGTCCCCTGTCACTCACTGCCCCCCAACCCTGCCTCTGCCTCCATACCCCCCCTAACCCCTGTCACTACCCCTCTAACCCTTGTCACTACCCCCCTAACCCCTGTCACTACCCCCCTAACCCCTGTCACTACCCCTCTAACCCCTGTCACTACCCCTCTAACCCCTGTCACTACCCCTCTAACCCCTGTCACTACCCCTCTAACCCCCTAACCCCTGTCACTACCCCCCTAACCCCTGTCACTACCCCCCTAACCCCTGTCACTACCCCCCTAACCCCTGTCACTGCCTCTCCACCCCCCCAACCCCTGTCACTGCCCCTCTACCCCCCTAACTCCTGTCACTACCTCCCCTAACCCCTGTCACTGCCCCTCTACCACCCTAACTCCTGTCACTACCCCTCTCTCCCCTGTCACTACCCCTCTACCCCCTAACCCCTGTCACTGCCCCTCTACCTCCCTAACCCATGTCACTGCCTCTCCACCCCCCTTAACTCCTGTTACTGCCCTTCCACTCCCCCACCCCCTGTCACTGCCCTTCCACTCCCCCACCCCCTGTCACTACCCCTCTATCCCCCTAACCCCTGTCACTACCCCTCTATTCCCCTAACCAGTTACTCCCCCTCTACCCCTAACCCCTGTCACTAACCGTCTACTCCCGCAACCTCCTGTCACTGCCCCACCACCCACCTACCTCCTGTCCCTCTACCCCTGAACCCCTGTCGCTGCCCCTCCACCCTCCTAACCCCTGTCGCCCACACAGAGCACCCCTCACAATCACACAAACTGTACCCCTTACAATTACATACACTGTACCCCTCGCAATCACACACACACTGCACCCCTTACACGCTGCACCGCTCACAATCACACACACACTGCACCTACGTATATTTGTGTGTGTATATATATGTGTGTGTGTGTGTGTGTGTGTGTGTGTGTGTGTGTGTGTATGTATGTATGTGTATATAAAAATACATATACACGCGGCGTGTGTGTTTGTGCTTTAGGGTGCACACCCTAATGCAACAGGCTGCGCATGCCTATGGGTGGGAGTGAAGCAGAGCTGGAGGAGAGAGTAGAGTACTGCCCTTTAGGAGAGCGCAAGGAACAGGTATGTAAGGTAGAGGTAATTCTGAGAAGTAGAGGAAATATTATATATACATCTTATATATATGTAACGGCTTACGTAATGTATTTTAATGTTAATATAATTACATATATTAGTATTAAAATACACTTAGAATCAAGTTACACACACACACACACACATATATATATATATATATATATATATATATATAATGTAGAATTATTAAAAACCTTTATTGATCCTGTATTGAATTTTTGTACTAACTCCATTTTAACTACATTACATGATAGATTTTCCTAACAGCATTTAGAATTTTGAATAGAGAATGTATTTTCTAGAAGGACATGACTAACACCGGAATTATCAAGTTCCTGTAATATGCAACAAAGTATACTATAGCTAGGCCATGAGAAAACTGCTCTAATGAAATGTTCTTTCATAAAAAAGACCCTGAACCTGACCCAGAGTCTGACATCACTAACTACCCAAAATGACGCCCAAGCCCCCCTTCCCACCGAGTAAACCTCGTGCTGGGTAAGATGGCGCTTGAGCCATCTGTCCACACCCGTGTCCAGAATGACGCCACCTCCCGGTGGGAGGACACCTAGTTAGCCACTTAGTACTTGAGCCAATTAATAATATTGATGGGTGGACATTGACATAACCACTTAACACCTAATCCAATTAATGATGTTTATTTGTTGTTATCTTGATATTCAACGATGATGTAATTTCGCTCTTATAAGGGTCTGCGAGCCCGCTTTTTAACCAGATGCCATTACATTTTCTCGAGTGCTTTTAACCTGAACTCCGTGTGTCAGTGTGAATTTACTTCTGCGTATACGCAATTTAATCATCTCAGATTTGGACAGGAACAGATAGACATTTAAACATATTTGTTTATTTAAAATAATCTATATCAATTTGGTGCCCATACGTGGGGCACCGGGCTATGGCCTCTGGCCGGTAAGCCGTCCTAAGGAAGACGCTGTTGGACGGAGGAATCCTGGGGAAGGAAAGGAGACTGATCACCTCTGAATACACGGTAGTGACTACTGCAGAGCCTAGCCGGTATGTTCCAGCCCCTTTGATTGACCCGTCCCAGTGTCTGTGACTGCTACCGGGAGGACATCAAAGACAGGTAATATCTTGCCCGGTGCCTTATTGTTGTTACCCACTTGTTTACCTGCATTTAGTCTATCTGTTGCCTGGGTGTGTTTGTATTGGTCTGTCCCTAGTTTAAGTGCCCGGGTGGAGTGTTTGTCTGTGTACCCCTTTTGGGATAAAGGGGGGTGGACCTGTGGTAGTTTGCCTGGGGGTCCTCTGTTGCCTGTTTACTCCTTTTAGGAGCCACGTGGCTGTGGCTGTAGGGAAAAAGGGGGGTGGACCTCTGGAAGTTTTCCTGGGGGTCTTCTTTGCCTGTTTACCTCTTTTAGGTGCTGGGTAGCTGCAGCAGTAAGGAAAAAGAGGAGGGGGGAATCTGTGGAAGGGTGTAGACTCATTGCTTCCTGGGGATTCCCCATGGTGTCACTTTGATAGCCTAGCTAGCCTCATTGTGCACATAACTCTGCTTGCAGAGAGGTGGTACCCTCCAGCTTCGAGCGCTGAGGCTGGTGGCATTCCAATTTTATTTGTGGCGGGTGGATTCAAGCAGGCATTGCTGTCTCCAGCACCAAGTGGTAGTGAGACTTACGGGTGGGTCCGTTGGGGCACTACGGGAGTGAGGGATAGTGGTGGCCACACTTAGTGGACCGCTGTAACAAGGGAGGCTATACAGGATTCGGGTCGGAGATGGTTGCCGTTTCCTGTGGCCGCTGGTAGTGAGACTTACGAAAGTCGTTCTCCGAGCGGGGACACTACGAGGTTGAGGGAGGTGGCTCCGGTCACATGAGTAAAGGAAAGGGATTACTGTTGAATTTATTTGAACTGTGATGCATGCACTGTATTTCAATTGAATTGTTGTTTTAATAGGAGTCATTCAAACTCCTGTGTCTGTCTCTACTTTCACTTTACTTTTACCCTTTACTCTACTTCCTGTGTTATTTCCACTTTCCACTCCTATTTCTCTTGTGAGAGAAGTGATTGGTCACACACTTCTCACCTCGCTCCAATCCGTGGCTACCTCGGGTAGGCGGAATTAGTGACTAGTCTACGTTTTGGGAAGACGCACTTGGGGGGACCCACCCTTCCAAGTGGCAGTCGAGCATTGTAGACACTCTGTTTCATTTTCCTTCCTCTATATCTGGGACGCCTTTTATAGGGGGAATGGGACAGGGATTGGGAAAGCCCGGTAAGGGCTGGCTAGCGTGTGATCTAGTTGAAGATAGAGAGGGTGAAGAGATGGTTAAGGGAGTTGAAAAGATTGCTAAAGTGTGTAAAATTGCTGTGCCTTCATGTGGTAGATTGCAGCCAGAAAGCTGGCGTAGATTACTGACAGAGAAGAAAGGCAAGCTTACAGATAATGATTTGCTACGTACTGCAGAAGCCTGGTATAGAGTAGCAAGAGCTATTCAGCAGGAAGGTTGGGTTGAGGAAGAAATAGATCACAAAGGTGTAAAATTGTATGTATATCATAATAATTATGTTGCTGGGGCATTCCCTCAGCCAGCGCCCCAAAATGGCGCCCAGGGGATGTCCATCCCCAAGGTTCAGTCAGCAATGAGTGACAGCCAGCTGACCATGTTCCCCACTCCCAATCCTCCCATCACCCATCCCGTCATTTCCCCTGTTTGTCCGGTCCTGAATTCTGATGGATCTTTATTTTCCCCCCCATCATCCCTATCATTCCCATCATCCTCATCCATCCCTACACTACCTTCTCTGTCTAATCCAACCATTTCATCCGTCATTCCTTCCCTACGCTCTCTCTCCGTTCATTATCCTACCCTCCCACTTGCATCCACCCAGTTCCCTAACCCCTCCTCACCCGCTACTGTCAATCCCACTACACCCACTCCGACTCCTCCTACTACACCCGCCTCTGCTAATCTCTCTCCGTCCTCTCTCCTGCCTATTCCTCCCACAGCCCAAGTTCCCACCCCTTCAGCTTCATTTCCGTACCCCGGATGTCCCACCTCCTTCCCTAATCCCTGCCCAACTAACCCGCCCTCCCCAGGTTCCACCTCAGCCCCTGCCCAGATGGCCTGGCCATACCCCTTCCCTTACCATATGGCCCTGCCCTATCCAAACCAAGCCTACTTCCTTTCCCAAGCCACTCCCCAGACCCCGGTCATGCCCAGTCCGGCACAGTCTACCCCGGATGTGCCCACATCCAACATGGCCGCCACTACCTCCCTTAACCCTAACGCAGCTTCCTTTCACGCCTCCAATATGGCGGCCCCCAGTTATCCAGCACCCCTAATGCCGGTACTTCCCGGTGACTACCTATCCCAAGCTCATAATCCACTGGCCACCCCAGCATCCGGGATTCCCGCATTTCCCCCGGTTCTGACACCTCAAGTCGCCCCACTATCCAGAGGGGTCCTGGTTACAGACGAAGATGAGTATGAGGAGACCGGCTCTCATGGATACCAGGGCTCACAGGATGCCACAGGGCCTCCGCCTCGCCGTTCCCTCGATGATCCCTTCGGACATACGGGCCGGGGGGATCAGGCCCCTCCTAAATACGTTGCTTTTAATCCTACTCAGGCTAGTGCTCTGATGAAATCACTCCCTGACCCAGAAAAGCAACCTATGCTTTTTTACCGAGGAATAGTTCAAATTCAAAAGACTTACTCCGCCGCATGGCGAGATTTACTAAGCATTTGTGCTATCAAAGCCGGAGATGCATACTGGCCCAGCATTGCCCGCCACCTCAGCACAGATTTGCTAATAAGTGACATTGATTACCCCTCTGGAGTAGCATTCTGCAACCAGCTAAAGGAATGGGCTAAGGACAAACTTGCAGATCAGGCTGCTGGCCTTACTGATATTGTACAGGAAAAAGGAGAATCAGTGGAAAAGTTTCATGCAAGACTGTTTCAACTGTTTACAGATTTGGGATTTGATCTCACTGACAAGATCCATTCTCAAATGCTGTCTGGTTCATTTGTCCAAGGTGTCAAAGACTCCATACGCAAGGGAATCATTGCTGCACGCCCTGAATATAAGGTAGTCCCTCTAGATACCTTACTCTTAGTTGCTAGAGGTCTGGAATCTGCCCAGACTCCTAGAAGGCCCAATTCAGCTCCTCTCATGGTGTCCCACCCCGGACCTGTTCCAAAAGGCACCAAACCCGAGGATGGACATTGCTTCAATTGTGGTGCTAAAGGACATTTCAGAGGTGAATGCCCAGAGCCCAAGAAAATGACAAAGGCTCCACATGTCCCCAAGACCCCTAAGACAGTTCCAATAATTGAGGAACCTGATGATTAGGAAATTGGCAAGCCTGTGTCATCAACCCCTGTCATGGCAGTGTCTTCAGGGGATAAGGGGGGGCCACTTGCCACTGTGACTCTACCCATTGAAGTAAAACCTACTACATTTCTTGTTGACACAGGTGCAGCCTGAAGTGTTCTACGAGAACAAGATCTGCCAGACCCATCATTTCTGTCAAATATTGATGTCTCTTGTGTAGGAGTGGATGGCCTACCAAGACACAGTCCTTTAACAACTCCATTACGAGTTGGCAACTACCCTAGCTTGCTTGCTCGTTTTGTGGTATCCTCCACATGCCCCATTAACCTGTTAGGCGCTGATGTCCTCTCACGCCTGCAGGCCTCTATCATCTTCACTCCAGATGGACAGGTAGAGCTATCTACCCCTCTATCTGTGCCAGACACCTCAGCCTTGTGCTCCCTGCCTCTGATGCTCCATTTAGAAAATCCCCATGAGGATGCAAAGGAACTGAGGTCCAATTTCCCGGATTCACTAAAGACACAAGTACCTGCAAAACTGTGGTCCTCAGGCCCAGAGGACATAGGTCACCTAAAAGTTCCACCTGTGGTGGTAAAACTCATTCCAGGAGCAAAGCTACCAAAGAAACCACAATACCCTTTAAAACCAGCTCAAGCTGCAGCGATCTCAATTCAAATCAAAGCACTCTTGGAGAAGGGTGCTCTCGTGAAATGTGAATCAAAATGCAACACCCCATTGTTTCCTGTGAAGAAAAAGACTCCAAAAGGTGAACCAGAGAAGTATAGAATGGTCCAGTATCTCCGTGCAGTGAATGAAGCAACAGTCCTAGACACCCCTATTGTACCAAACCCACACACTCTGCTCTCTGGGGTCCCACCTTCTGCAAAATACTTCACAGTCATTGATCTGGCCAATGCCTTCTTCAGTGTACCCCTGGATCCAATTTGTCAATACCTGTTCGCCTTCACACATGAAAAGCAACAGTATACATGGACTGTCATGCCCCAAGGGGCACAAAACTCTCCAAGTCAATTTGCAAAGGCCATGTGCTCTATCCTTGATCCATGGCAATCAGACCATCCAAAAGTTGTCCTACTCCAATATGTGGATGATTTGCTGCTCTGTGGAGATGACATACCCACAAGAGAAGAATGTTCAATTAGTCTCCTTTGCTATTTAGCAGACCAAGGATGCAAAGCTTCACTTCTCAAGCTTCAATTCTGTCAACCTACTGTCATCTTCCTTGGCCATTGTCTATCCCAGGGTACCAGACATCTCACTCGTGACCGAGTTAGAGCAGTACTGGATATTCCACCTCCAAGGACTTCAAAATCTCTACATGCCTTCTTAGGCCTCATTTCCTACTGCCGAGCATGGATCCCAGAAGCCTCTCTGCTCATGCAACCACTCTATGATGCCCTCAAGTCAGACCCATTCTGCCTGACCAATGAAGCACAAGACAACTTCTGTACACTAAAACGTGCCATTGCATCTGCTCCTGCTCTAGGCCTACCAGACTATACCAAACCCTTCAAGTTGTTTGTCTCTGAAAGACAAGGCCACGCTACAGGAGTCCTTACTCAAACAAATGAATTAAGAGGCCGTCAAAGGCCTATTGGATTTTTCTCCTGCCAGCTGGATATTGTGGCCAGAGGGACCCCCTCTTGCCTTCGGGCCGTTTTTGCAGCAAGAGAACTAATTGAAAGAACTGCGGACCTGGTCCTTGGCCACCCTCTAGTTGTCTTGGCCCCTCATGACATTTCTGCCATCATCAACCAAGTACAACTCAAGCATGTGTCTCCTGCAAGACACCTACGCCTACAATGTCACCTCCTATTACCTGACAACATCACCATACAAAGATGTCAAGTTCTCAATCCGTCCACTCTTCTCCCACTACCTGAGGGAGGTATCCACTATGGGTTTATCATGGATGAAACCTACATCTACCTTCTTACTGGTACCATCAAGAGAATGCATCCTGATTTATCCTTTCATGATGGACAAACACCTCTCTGCGAGGGAGCAGGATATGCCTTCTGTACCATGTGGTACAAACCAAACATCACTCCTGAACCTTGCTATGAAGATGAGCTCTATCATCGGGTGGAGGTGAAACTCACTGCACAAGACTTCTACTGTGACACTGAAGGCAACAGCATGGTCTTGATTCAACTACCTTCAGAACTCAAATACTTGTATCGTCATTGGGACACTGCCATTCCACATGTCCCTGTCACCAAGTTGAAAACAAGATCATGGAATGATCTTGGGCCCATGGCAAAATTATGGGCCACCATGAATGAATCACAGCTACAGGAAAATGGCATTGTCAAATACCCAGCAACTGACCATCTTGAAGCATGGCCACGCCACTTCCTGGAAAATGAATTTCAAGATCTGGTCATAGTGAATGACTATGACCCAGAGACACCTCATGACTGTTTTGAACAGATGAAAATGGAGACAATACATCTACCAACTGTACATGAAGATCCATTAGCAGATCCTGACCTCACTCTGTTTGTGGACGGTTCAAGGTATGCTGATGAAGAAGGAAAATACCACACAGGATATGCCGTAACCACAACAGATGAAGTTATCAAGTCATCATCTTTACCACCAACAATGTCTGCACAAGAAGCTGAATTGCAAGCCCTGACTTCAGCATGCATGATCTCCGAAGGAAAACGTGCCAACATCTACACAGATTCAAGATACGCTCTGGGTGTGGCACATGACTTCGGACTAATTTGGAAAACAAGAGGATTTCTTACCACTGCCGGTACGCCAGTCAAACACAGTTCTGCAATCAAGGAACTAATGGATGCCCTCCTACTCCCGGAAGAAGTGGCCATTTTGAAAGTAAAGGCACATGGGAAATTGGATACAGATGAAGCAAAGGGCAACCACTTAGCTGACCAGGCTGCTAAGCAAGCGGCAAGAAAATTGCAGGAAGTGGATGAAGAAGTGTCCGGACGCGAAGAAATTCCTATTTTTACCTTGCAGACTCTTCCTACTGACTTAAGAATCTTACGGGAACAGCAAGCTACAACTGCCCCCGAAGAAATACAGAAATGGAAGAAGAAAGGAGCAGTCCTAAAGGATGGAGTATACTACAACAACTTTAGATTCTGCCTTACTAAGAATTTATATCCAGCAGTTGTCCAATGGGCACATGGACCTGCACATCTGTCAAAAGACTTAATGGCTGCCCTCATACAGAAGTATTACGAAGCACCTGGAATCACAACATTGATCAACAGCTTCTGTAGGGCCTGTGCCATTTGCGCAAAATGCAACCCAGGAAAACCAACCAAAGTGCCCTTGAAACACCTGGCTAAGCCTATGTACCCATTCCAGAGAATTCAGATTGACCACATACAAATGCCCAAGAGTGGGCCTCATGAATATGCACTAGTAATAGTGGACATGTTTTCAGGCTGGCCCGAAGCCTACCCAGTAGCCAATATCACTGCCAAGACAACAGCAAAACGTCTACTTGCAGATATTGTATGTAGATTTGGACTTCCAGAAGTCATTGAAAGTGACCAGGGCCCAGCCTTTACAGCAACAGTGACTAAATAAATTTGGACTGCTCTGGGAGTGACCCTAGCCTTTCACACCCCTTACCACCCACAAAGTAGTGGCAAAGTGGAACGCATGAATGGCACCCTAAAAGCCAGAATGTTAAAAATGTCACAAGAAACAAAGATGCCCTGGCCAGAAAGCTTGTCAATAGCTTTATTCAGCGTTAGGCACACACCTAGAGGGAAGCACTCACTATCCCCATATGAGATTCTATTTGGGACTGCACCCAGACTAGGTTGTTATTACCCTCAACAGTTACAGCTTCAAACTGATGTTTTAGTAGATTATGTAACTGAACTTGCAAGTGCCTTGAACAAAATACATGCCCAGGTTTTCACTTCAATTCCAGATCCCGAATTTGATACGGGTACCCACAACCTGCTTCCCGGAGATTGGGTTCTGGTCAAAAGATTTGTGCGGAAACACACTCTGGAACCAAGATTTGACGGACCATTCCAAGTCCTCCTGATCACTTCAACCTCCGTCAAGTTGGCCGGCAGGCCACATTGGATCCACGCTTCCCATTGCAAGAAGACTCCTGCCCCAGAGGAAGCAGATACCGCACAACCATGTACCTCTGGTACATCATCTCCTTAATTAGCCTAATCAAGGCCCAACAAGTAGCCATTACCAAAGATGCCAGTGGGTATACCTTCTGGTACAATTCTTCATGTACCCATGTGGCTACATACACTTTTGATTACTGTGACATTGTAGACTGCCCATTCCCTACGTCACAAATTCAAAATATCTATAGAGATATCCCTCATGTAAAGGACCCCTATGTTTGTGTAGTTGACAAACAATGGGGGCATAACTGTAACCATTGGGGGGCTGCAGGATGGAATGCTGGGCCTGCCTGGGGTTACAAACCCAAAAGTGCTTTATCTAAGGTAGATGATCACGGTAGATCCCTTCTCCAAAGAATGACTCTAAGGAAACCTGGAGGAGGTATACCCATGAAATTAATCCTAAATATTGAGCATCCCAGTCCAACGGATGCAGATCAGTATGTAATGGGAATGTATTGGAAGAAAGGTTCCTATAACAAATTAGGGCACTTCTACCTAAAAGATATGTGCCACTCTCCAGAGTGGCAAGGGGCCACCCACATGGTCTCAAATCCATTAAAACCACACATCCAGTCCTTTAAAGACATGATGGCCATTGCTAACCCCACCTTTGAAGATACTATGGCCGCTGAAACAGGTTTTAATGATGTTAATTTATGGTTAGAATGGATGAAATATAATGCCAACAAACATAACAGAACCGCATGCTATGTGTGTGGTGGTGCCCGGCCTCACCTCGGCACCGTACCTTTGACTTTACCAGTAGATATAGAAGAATGTGTTTTAAGTCTTTTTGCCTACCACTACAACTTTAATAGGTCCCTCTGCAAAGCATGGACAGTAGAATACCCTCTCCTAACCAAGGATGTCAAACCCCCAGATGGTGTTACAGTTTACAAGGGAAACTACACCTGTTATGCCAATTATGATGGATTTGGTAAGTTCTTGGGTAACTTCTCTAAAGGGTATTGTGCCACTTACAGAACTGTCCCTATGTACCTGTTACAATTCCATACTAGGTCATTAGGGGATATTTACTGGTTGTGTGGGGATTTACAGCTAAGATCCAGGATGGACAAGGAATGGTGGGGGGAGTGTACTCTGGCTAAAGCCATCATGCCCATACATATTATCTCTGACACACACCCTGACATACATGAGTCCATACACACACCAGCCAAGGTTAAACGTGAAGCCCCAGTAAAGGGCAGTTTTGACCCCCACATTTACATTGATGCCATTGGGGTGCCTAAGGGGGTGCCCAATGAATTTAAAGCAAGAGATGAAGTTGCTGCAGGGTTTGAATCGCTTTTTACCATAGTTACTGCAAACAAGAATTTAAATTGGATAAATTACATTTATTACAACCAACAACGCTTTGTTAACTACACCAGAGATGCCCTCCAGGGTTTAGCCGAACAGCTGCAGGCTACATCTCAAATGTCCTTCCAGAATAGAATGGCCTTAGACATGATTCTAGCTGAAAAAGGGGGTGTATGTAAAATATTGCCCGACACCATGACCTGTTGTACTTACATCCCAGAAAACACAGGTCCTAATGGTAAAGTCACCTTGGCCATAGAGAAATTAAATGAGCTCTCTGAAGAGTTAAAAAGGAATTCTGGGATAAAAGATCCCTGGGAAAGATGGTTTGGTTGGATGACAGGATGGCAAAAAGCTTTAATGCATATTGGTATGGCAATACTAATTTCTCTTTTTATTTTTGCTCTTCTCGTTTGTTGTGTCCTCCCCTGTCTGAGAAAATTCCTACAGAAGACTGTAGACCAAGCGGCACCAACTTTTGCACATCTGACAGTTGATGACCAAGATTTCCAAGATCTCAACTCACCCTGTATACCGCTGCAAACTATCCCTTTTACTGATAAAGTGCAAGAGTTCTAGGTAGGGAACCAGCTTAGGGACAGCGTCCGTCTCTATGGAACTGACTGCCGTGTGGAGAAGTGGTGGACTAGCCACCGCGGGCCACCAACAGAGTGAAGAGATTTCCTGACCGTATTGACGGATGTGCTGCAGCCTGTTAGGGACAGGAAGGGACAGAATTGCACTTTGCAATAACACCTAGCTAGCGGTCACTGGGTTTCTGTGCCTTTGGGCTAACACGTCTTCTGGTATTAACAAATAAAGTTTCTTTTTTTTAGAATCCAACATTTCATAGGGGGGACTGATGTAGAATTATTAAAAACCTTTATTGATCCTGTATTGAATTTTTGTACTAACTCCATTTTAACTACATTACATGATAGATTTTCCTAACAGCATTTAGAATTTTGAATAGAGAATGTATTTTCTAGAAGGACATGACTAACACCGGAATTATCAAGTTCCTGTAATATGCAACAAAGTATACTATAGCTAGGCCATGAGAAAACTGCTCTAATGAAATGTTCTTTCATA